>NW_020897702.1:579060-736491 GCF_003984885.1 Neopelma chrysocephalum
ATTAGATTTCCCATACTAATTGTAGTTGTTTGCAAATAATTCCTCTGAAACTCATAATTAATTTATATTGTTGCTGTTATGCAAGTCAATATAAGTTGCATCATTAAAAGCAGCACTTTATGTCAAATCTTAAGACCCTTACAAAAAGTACTGTTATAGCCCAAAGGGAAAAATAAAAAAAAAAAGAAATCTAATCCATACCAATAACTTTGCTGTAATTAGATGCTAACAGTGTGGTGAGAAATTACTGTATGTGCACTCAGTTTCTCTCTGTTTTCAAATATTTTTTGTTTACTTAACCACTGATGGCCTTAGAATACCAATGTATAAGCAAACAATCACAAGATTGTAGCGTGTCCCCAGGAGTGCAAGATAATAGGAGCCTTAAAATTACAGCACCGAGGTAATACCAGAGAACACAGATCTGGACTGATGAACAAATGATTGATGTTACAGTTATGTAAAAAAACTAATGAAGTTACATTAACTAACAGCATAGTAGAGCTGTCTCTAAAGCATGTGTAACTGCCACCAAAACAACTAGTTGCACAGTAGCTGCTGCTTCATACTCAGGTGTGCTGTATTGTTCTCTCTGATACCCTCCGGTGTAGTGCCACATCCCTTAGAGTTATTATTATTGAAGGGAATTGTTTCTTTGCATTTGATTTAAAGTTTCATTGGTTGTGGTTATCTGCTTTGAGAAATGGTTGCTGATTCTGAATGCAACTGTGGTGCCGTCACTATACATTCTATCACAAAGATGTCCCCTTGTTCCCTTCAGTGTGAGATGGATATTTGTGTCCTCTGAAGGAGAGAGAAGAGATGAGATAGCCCCTAATATGTCAATTATTACAGCCTGTCTTCAGATGGATCAACTCAGTTTCAGGAGCACTGCACCTCAAGGCCCAGAGCTTTGAATGACTTATATATTTCATTGAGTTCTAATGGGTTCCTGAAGTCTTTTAAACACCTGGAAATAACGGACAGGACTTCTATTTTCAGGCAGTCAAATCTATGGCCTTTTTCTATGGGATCAACACCGTAATTCAGAAACTCCTCAGCTGCTCTATTTAGGAGCTTTCTCCACTCCTAAAAGAGATCAGAAAAGATATCATGCATTATAAAAAAGATTTTAGATCTCTATTGTATTTACTCCAGATATGATGTTTTGGTAATAGAGGAACAGATATAGAAATTGGGTTCATAATATTGTCAGGAAATGTATTTCCAAAAAATTGCTCTCATTTAAATTATGTCAGATTGTACCAAGCAAAAAGCATGAATCTGAAGGTTTGCCTCTTAATGTTGTTTTCATGCAATTATTTCCTGGAATACAGTACTGAAGGAGCTTTTCAAGTCTTTGAGCATGCATCAGTATCATGCTAATGTAGAAAGATTAAGAAATGGAAATTCTTATTTGAGAAGGAAACATCTCTATAGGAAAGATATGTTTTAAAAAAGGTAGTCAGATATGCATTTACAGTTTTGTATAGCTGCAGTCCTGTAAATAATGCTAGTGGCAGCTATTGCCGTTATTCTGGAAGAGACTATGTAGTGGGTTGACCTCAGCTGGGCGACAGGCGCCCCCAAAGCTGCTTTATCACTTCCCTTCTCAGCTGAACAGGGGAGAGAAAATACAACTAAAGGCTCATAGGTTGAGATAAGGACTGGGAGAAATCACTCAGCAATTACCATCATGGGCAAAACTGACTTGGGGAAAATTAATTTATTACAATCAAATCAGAGTAGGGCAATGAGAAATAAAACCAAATCTTAACCACCTTTCCTCTACTCCTCCTTTCATCCTGGGCTCAACTTCACTCCCAATTTACTCTACCCCCTCCCCCACAGCATTGCAGGGTTAGGGGGAGTGAGGGTTGAGGTCAGTTCATCACATGTCTCTGCTCCTCCTTCCTCTGCTGCTGTGCTGCTCCTTCCTCCTTGAGGGGATGACTCCTTGCACTCTTCCCCTGCTCCAGTGTGGGGTCTGTCCTGTGGGAAAAAGTCCTCCATGAACTTCTAAAACGTGCCCTTCTGACAAGCTGAACTTTTTCAGTATCTGTTCCAGCGTGGATCCCTCCCACAGTGCACAGTCCTACAGGAGCAGGCAGCTCCAGAGTGGGTCCCCCATGTGGCCACAGGTCCTGCCAGCAAACCTGTCAGCGTGGGCTCCTCTCTCTGCAGGCCACAGGTTCTGTCAGGAGCCTGCGAGGTCAGAGCCGCTCTTTGGGCATCGACCTGCCCCAGCATGGTCTTCTCCACAGGCTGCAGCAGAATCTTTGCACCCGTGCTTGGAGAACCTCCTCCACCTCCTTCTTAACTTGGTGTATGAGGGGCTGTTTCTCTCACGTATTCTTATTCCTCTTCCTGACTGCTGTCACACAGCAGTTTTTCCCCCTTCTTAAATGTATATCTGTGAGACACTACCTCTGTTGCTCATGGTCTCAGCCTTGGCCAGCAGCAGCTCTCTCTTAGAGGTATCTAGCATTGGCTCTGTTGGACATAGGGGAAGCCTTGTAGCAGCTTGTTAGAGAAGCTAGACCTTTAGTCCCCACGTTACCAAAACCTTGCCACTCTAACCTAATACAGGGAAAATAGGAAGGAAGAGCAACTGAATCTTGATGTTAGATATTAGTTTCTTTAAATTTTCTGATAGTGTTAGAAAGATATTAGTTGAAATAAAAAATAAATTTGACCTGAAAATGAAAAAATGAAAACAAAGAACATATCCAGCAATGTAATTTTCTTAGCACAAAATCTTTATTCTCTTTTTTTTTTACTCCACCGAGATTGAAAATCAGATAATCAGGGAAAAACTTTGAAGAGATACTATAAATGCTTCACTACAAATGCTTAACTTGTATTAAAAATGGTGTTCTGCTAGCTGTGATTAAAAGGTATTAGTCTTTTTCCTAGGATATTTTTACTTTGGTGAATTTCAGTAAACAGACATAATAATGCTTCCAACAGTCTGTAGAACCTTGCTCTTACTTTAGAAAAATTGCATTCAGAGTTTTAGCTCAGGAACTACATAATCATGTACCTTAACCAGATTAGTAATGATCGTAGTGGTTCAGAAGAAAAATGGAAATCAAAACTATAAACTAAGAAGAGAGCTTTTGCTTGATTAGTTAAAATTCACCACGAAACACTTAAATAGGAATTTACTCAATGAACTGTTATGACTCCTTAAGGCTTACTATAATCTAGTGGTTAACTAATATTCATGTTCAAAAATTAGAGATCTTTTTTCCCTTCAGATCAGAAGAGATTTATGTTCATAACTACTATGAGCACTAGTGGAAATTATATAAGTCAGTGCTGGTAGAATTATAGACTATAATAGACACCATATTAGCATTTTTTAAGTCATAAAAAAATAACAAAACTTTAAAAAATCATTTTTTTTCTCTAAAAAACTTGATACCAGTTCAGTCAAAAATTAATTTCCCTAAGTGATGTTGTTGGGTTTTTTGGTTCGGTTTGGTGTTTTGTCTGTCAGTCTTTGTCACTTTCTCTATTTTTGTTTATACATCTAGAAGAGAAACATGATGAAAGCACATTTTTGAACTTGTACTGTACTTTCATCACTGTTTTTCACTGTCATAAATTAAAACCAGAAATGTTAAATATATATTTCTGCTATTTTAAAAGTCAGAGTGTATCCCAATTTTATGGTTTCAAATAAATAATTTCTTCCACCTCAACTCAGAAACCATCATCCTAAGACTTATGCTTATATTATAGATAATAGAGACAGAAACATTCAGAGTTTAACATGTTGTGGACTTATTTGTACGCTGCCTAAAAGAAAAGTGTATTACATTCACAGTTTGCCAAATGGGAGAAAAAAGACAGAAAGCTCTTTATAGATATAAATAAATAGAGGAAAAATGGAAACCAATGTGGACAGAAGTAAAAAGGTAATGAGTACAGGAAAGATTTTTACTGTCTCAGACAAGATTTGTCACCTGTCATGGATTATCACTGAACTGTAAGCTTTATTCTGACATAGAGTTAAGGTTGTCATCGTTTCCAAAAAGCCTGATCATGACACTTAAAGAATGGGAGATTTTTTTTTTTCCACTATTTGCTGTCACCAGCTCTATCACTTAAAGTGTCAATTGACTTAGAGTTAATGCCTAACTAATGCTAGTTCCGTTATGGTTAAACTAAATCTTAAAATGATTTTTATTTAAATCTACTTTTCCACAACAATCTGTAATTCCCTTATATTATTTCTTTGCCTTCTTTTCCCTCTATTGTTACATCAAGCTACAAAAAAGAATTGGAATATGTCAGTGAAGACAGATTCCTGTCAGTAAATGATCAATACAGATGTGACTGTATATGGAAGATATTATCCTGTCTGTCCTGATTACTTTTTATTACTTTTTCCTAATTTACCTTGAAATGTCACAGGAGAATAAGCATGGAAAAAAAATTATATTTTTGGACATGGCAATGAAAGAAATAAGAAAATACACATGTTTAGGTACTGGCAGGTGTTAAACAATAACACCATTCAGTATTTAAAGGAAGCTTTTAAGAAAGATTCAGAAAGACATTTTAACAAAGCCTGTAGACACAGGGCAGTGGGGAATGGTTTTAAACTGATAAAGATTAGATTTAGATTGGACATAAGAAAAATTTTGTTTTACAATGAGGATGGTGAGATGCTGGACTGGGCCCAGAGAAATTGTGAATACCCCATCACTGGAAGTATTCAAGGTCAGGTTAAAGGGGGTTTGAGCAACCTGATCTATTGCAATATTTCCCTACCCGAGGCAGACAGGTTAGACTACATGATCTTTAAAATTTCCTTCCAATCCAAACCATTTCATGATTCTATGAATCTATCACTCTATGAATCTGTGGTTCTGTGATTCTATCATTGTGGTCCCTGTTAACACCTCAAGTAATATATATGAATATGTGTTGTTGACTTCAGTCAAATTTCGCTGAACATTTTTTTCGCTTAAGTTTGTATTCAGTTCAGCACTGGGAGTTCAAACAAAAAATGCTCAGATATTTTTATTCTGGATTACTTTTAATCACTGAATTCTTTATCCAGAAATGGACTATCTGCTCCTTTTAAGACTTCTTTTTGAAGGCACTGGGTTTTGGTAGAGTAAGGAACTTAGAAAATTATTTTTCATTGTTCATGGAAGACAAATATCAATTATTTCCATATATTGAATAAAATCACGAAGTGTGCAATTTGAAGTCCTTTGTTTCTAAATCAGAGAGAAATGAAAATTGAATTCTGCACAGGTTGAAATATGCTGATTATATAGAGTGGCAAGGATAAGATGAACATTATGTTTTTCAAAGCACCTCTTAACACTACATTTTTGCTCCTTTTTATTTTCTGATTGCAGCAGAGTAACTATCTAAGTAAAAGAAGTTAACAACTATTATTGCTCCTTTGGTTTCCATACAATATCTGATCTGTTTCTGCATATTTGTAAATGGGGAAGAAATTTGGCCTTGCAAAGAAAATAACTATCTAAGTGCACCGAACCAAAGATAAAACCCAAAATCGCAACTCTTCAGTATTGCATAATGTCATTTATACCTTAGTAGCAGCGTCACATCAAATATCAGAGAAATTGCTGTTCAGTTTTAGCTCAGTAGTTGGAAAGAAATTATGCCTGTAATGCTCACATTCATATATTCATCATTCATAATAACAACATTTACTAGTGGAAATTTTAGTTTAATACAGTTAATATTTCAAAGATAACGTTACAGAACTCAGGTTTACTTACTACTCAAAAACTGAGCTACAATTCAAAACTTTTTTTTTCCCTGAAATATTCTCAAGAATCATGATAGATACATTTAATAAAGAGAAACATTTTATGTATCTGATACTACCCAGCAACTGCCTATTTTTCCATAGCTACTCTTCCTATTTTTTCTTGTTAAAAAAAACTCATAAATGAGACACAGTCAAGTTACTTCCTGTCATCTAAAGTATTTCCAGAAGGATTCAGTTCAGTACATATGCAATTTAGATTTACAATTTGCTTTAAGTAGCAAGGCTAGCAAGGACTAAGATCACTTAGAGAAAGAGGAAGAGTCTGTAAGCTTTCATTTCCACTTTGGAACAGAGATTTATATGTTTTTAAATCGAGCTATCTTTGAAATTTCTGTCCTCCTTAGGATTTTAGTGTTTTGACTCTACCCCTCTCCCCGACCCAGCTACCATAAAAAGTATACCTATAATAACAAACTTAAAAATCTGCTGTGGTTTCATGATCTCAACATTTTTAAAAGCATCATTTTCAAGGAAAGCATAAGGTAGAGGTAGAGGTGCCTATAAAAATGTTTCAGCGACAGATTTTTCATGAGAAATAGTTTTTTCGGAACACATCTACAGAAATATTTTTGTGATTTTTATTTAAATTAAGTTATTTAATTTGCCAGTTAGACTAATATACAGAGCATGGTAATGACCTGATCCAGAAGGAAAGTTGTTATTTATTCAGATGACTCACATTGACTTGATTTGGTCTTTATTTTCTCAATTATTATAATAACATGAAAAATAAAACATAATAGGTGAGGACTTCATAATTCATGGGGAAAGTGGTTATTTGTGAAAAAGGCTAATTAATTTTTATAATATAAGTTGTTATAAACTTAAGTTCTATAGGTTACACTTGTTTATATTTCCTTCTGGAATGAATTAAGTCAGTTAAATTAATGTTCAGGCTATTTTTCCAGCACTTTCTGATTTCTGTCAAATTAAAGCAATTCTAGACTTGTCTACGTGCATTTATACATACTTAATAGAAACCTCCCTCTACCTGGCTTTAACTTCTGGTATTCTTTTTCTTGTAAGATAAAGTTCAAAGAATACATATGAGATTTTCTAATTGTCTGTAAGAATTTCTGTTTACTTTGCAGAATACTTCCAAGAGAAGTCTTTAGGTATAAGTTGTAAATTTAAATCTATGACAGTTTGCAAAGATAGAACCATTTGAACAAGAATTATGCAATGAACAGCCATGTCTCCTCAAAGAAAAAGACACACTGTGCCTGACACTGACTTCTTTTGAGGATATGAACTATCAAAAAGCTTATCTAACAAGAAGACATCTGTAATACATGAAAATATTTTGATTATGAAAGTGAAATACTGAAACGTACTTTTTATGGCAATATGAGGCAGGAATCACAAATTATAAGAATAGTATTTACTTTTCAAAATTAAATCCACTCTAGTAACTGCACATCCACATTCAAATTTTTGGACATATTTTCCCACATCCAAAGGGAACTACTCAAAGAGACAAAAACCTAAATACTTTGTTAATATATATGGCTTCCTTTTTTGAACATCTCCTTACCCTATATATTTAGCTGCAAAATAGTCCTGGTTAACAACAATTGCTTTTCCTGTTTCCATATTCCCAGAGATCTTTTTTCTCAAAATTATTTCAAAACAAGAGTCACTTCTCTAGATCAACACTAGAAGATATGCCTATAGCATTTCTTATTTGTCTTATTTGTCTAGACTGCAGTATACAAAACTTTTAAATTTGAGGTTGCTTGGAATATGATGACTTTCCCTCTCAAAACTGATAACAAGTAAGGCGAAAATATTAATGGAAAACAAACACTGAGGAAGATTTTATGAGCAGAGAAACATTTCACAGAGAGAATCTACAAACTCTATACTGTGATGTACACATTCAAACAGTACACCAAAGAAATAATACTGTAAAAGTCCACCCATGACAGTGAAAGTAATTAACCAGGGCAACCTGCCAGCAAGAGATATACTGGCTTCTGTACTAAATCTTTTAAGACTGTATTGAAACAGCTCAGATATTTCCTTATACAAAATCTTACAGCCATTTGTTGAAAGCAGAATTAATTTTTTTCCCCCAATATGTTCACCAAACACTGTGAAGATTCTCCATGAAGTTTTCCTTGAACTAATGCTGACCTGACGCAGACTTTAGGAATAAAGTATTTCACCTGAACCTGGATGTTCATAACTGGACTGTCTAGACTTTCCAGATGTATCTCAGCAGATTACTTCAGAATCTATAAGTGAAGAGACAATTTCAGAGTCAACAATCCTGGGATATCTGTAGAGCTGAATATTTGAAAGTTCTGTGTCTAACAGGTCTTGGATTCATGCAACCCATGGCATAATAAGAAGCAGTAGATAAGAATGGAAGATGCTGTAGAAAAATATTGGCGTATTTTTGGTTTTCACTGATGCTGTAGACTATTTGCTGAACAAAAATGTTTATTGCATCATGGAGCAGCTGAAAGTCCAGGACCACTTTTATCTTGGAGAAACCAAGGCATGCTTGTTTTTTAAACAAAATATACACTTTTGTTTTTTAAAGTTTGTTTTTACCTTATCCAGAATTAAAAGTAGAATTAAAAAAAAATAAAAAGCAAAAACTAAAAATTAGCTTTTAAACAGCTTGACTTCTTATTCTTTCATCACTTCATCTTGGAAAAGAAGTGGTTGGAGTAACATCATCATCCTGTTCCTTGCTTTACAAAGAACCATTCTGCTTTTGAGATTCCCTCTCAGACTTTCTATAAGAATTGTGCCAAGAATGGAAGAACATGTGAGAAGCAAATGTGTATAATCCAGAAAGATACTATTCCTTAACACATCCTGAAGAAGCTGTTATGACCAAATTAAGAAATGTGTTTTTATATTTTCAGGAATCCCAGCCTGCTGAAAGTACCAAACTGTCTGTATTGGGTCTGGCCGAGATAGAGTTAACTTTCCCTATCGTGGCCTTTAACAGTGTTGTAGTTTCTATTTGTATCTAGAATGGTATTGATAGCACACCAGTGTTCTGGATATTGCTCAACAGTGCCTGCACAGCATCAAGGCTCTCTCTCCCACCAACCTCTCCCCCACCTTCTGCCAGAGGAAGTAGGCTGAGAGTGGGCAAGAGTTTGTAAGGGGACATGACTGGAACAGCTGACCCCAGCAGACCAAAGGGATATTCCATATCATAGAATCATAGAATCATTTAGGTCGAAAAAGACCCTTAAGGTCATTAAGTCCAACCATAAACCTGACACTACATACTCAACCACTATCATTTGACACCATGCTCAGCAATAAAAGATCAGAGAAAGGAGAAATGAGGGGGGAGGGGCATTCATTATTAAGGTGCTTGTCTTCTAAAACAACTGCTTCAGAAGGCCCTACTGAGGCCCTACTTCCCAAGAAGTGTCTGGACATCAACTGCTGATGGGAAGTAGAGAATAAATCTTTTTGTCCTGCTTTACTTTACTTCCACACAGTCTTTGCTTTTCTTCATTAAACTGCCTTTATCTTGTCCCAAAAGTTTTTAACCTTTTCTCCCATCATACTGACAAGGGGGAGTGATAGAGCAGCTTGGTGAGCACTTGGTGGCCAGCTGAGGTCAACCCACCGCGCTGTCTTTTCTCATTCCTCTGTGTTGCTTTCTTCTTGACGAATGTTCTCATCCCCCAGAATTTGTGACCTTGCTATATGGATCTCTTTTGACGTTAACATTTATGGCTCTAACTCTTTCACAATTTCATCAAACTTTTTTTTTTTCCCCATTATCAGGCACAGAATCTGACCCAGATGATGTGATTAAAGTTAAATGATTATGCCTTTGGTAAACTTTTCCCTTCCTCTTTTCTCCTCTACATCCTTTGTGTGGTGTCTCTTTGCATTCTTTTTCTCTTTCTTACTTCAACCCCTTTCATCTAAGAAACTGAGCAAAGTTACTCTTATCAGAATTGCTCAATACATCCTTTCTCATTAGAAGTGTAACAAAGTAAGGAAAATATTAATGTGTAAATGGTCTAGCAGAGGAAACAGATTTGTATTAAGAAATGGAATGAGAAGAAAGGATTTTCCATTGTGGTTTTATGGGTTTTTTTATATGACTTCACAATTTTGTTTTCTCTCTGACATGTTTTTCAAATTCACTTTAACTCTTCACAATTTATCTTTTTGAGCTTGGGAGACTGAAGAACAAAGCTAGTATCTATTTTTACTAACAAATAGCTTGGAAATTTTCAGTGAAAGGACTTAGAAAAGAACATGCCATTGTAGCTAATCAGAATAAGGAGTTTTACACGTACACTACATGTATTTTTTAGATAACTAGTTAGTGATTATTTTCATAGATCATTAAAAACACACATTACTGTTCTTAATTATTACATAAATAATTACATAAATGGTTAACAAAGGCTACCAAGTAATCAGTCGTACTACTAGACTAAATGTTTATAAATAAATAACTATTTTCTGATTGTGCTGACCAGGCCCAATTGTCAAACTGAAGGAAAGATAACAGAATAAAACTTTGATCTAAATTCTTGGTTCATCCTTGTTACACATTTTTGACTAGACAGCATCTTTGAATTTTGGTTACTTGAAATAAATATTGTCAGTATGAAGTACGATAATATGATGAAAATAACAACTAAATAATGTGCATGAATATTTTCATATATATATATATGTACACACACATAAAAATTAGGAGAAGTCTAGTAAGATGGAGATGATCCTTGCAGCAGTTCTTTTATTAGCACCTCATCACAGTTACAATATTAATCTACAATTACACAGGTACCCAGTTACAATATTAATTTCAGTAATACTGAATTAATCTCATTAATTAATTTCAGTCCTTCAATATCTAAACAATCAGTTTCTGTAATGCACTATAACTTATAAATCAGATACATATTTTGTCTATGATCCCATGCAAATAAACAAATTGCTAACAATTAAAATATTAATGAATGTATTTAAATTAGACTTGTGAAGATAAAGCCTTAGTCTCAGGCTCAGGAACAAATTTGTGCCTTGGCTGTGTTATTGCAATTTTATACAAGTCACAAAATAGTAAAAGTAAAGATGCCTAGTTATTAGGGATTTTTTGGGGGGAGGGGGAGGAGGTCCTTATCCTAAGAGGAGTTTTGAAGAACTTTTAGGTCCTAGGATTCCCACACTGTACACAGAATAAAACATTCAAGTGAAGAT
Organism: Neopelma chrysocephalum; assembly: GCF_003984885.1. Lineage (NCBI taxonomy): Eukaryota > Metazoa > Chordata > Aves > Passeriformes > Pipridae > Neopelma > Neopelma chrysocephalum. Next base: position 590,087 of record NW_020897702.1, read on the forward strand.
TTAATTTCACATTGAAAGTTAAGGATCAGGTCTATCCTTCTCAACATTAAAAGCAAATCTCACAGGTTGTAAACAAGAATTAAGCTGACCCTTGGCTTAACTTAATGTATTCAAAACTGCCTTAATAATAGAAATACATCAGACAGTAAAACCATTCCTCTCTTTGCCATTATGTTTAGCTAATTAGTACACATTTCTGTATGTTGTTTTGAGACTTTTCTAAACCTATCTTCAGTATTACCAATTGATTTTATTTCTTTGTGTCAAGTTTTAATGAGAATCCAGTGGAAACAATAATAAGTAAGTAGAAGCTGAAATTCAATTCATGTCTACTTTTCAAGAAAGGGGATAAATATCACCATCATTAAAAAAAATAGTAAAATGCAACAACATAAATAAAGCAAAAGTATGTAAAATGTTGAGATGCATTATTTTATTGTTAATTATTGAGAAAAGTGAAGATGGAGAATACTGGAGCTATTTAAATTCTTTACAAGCACAGAAAACAGACAGGGTCTATCACGAAAACATGCCTTAGCCCATGGCGGATTGTCAAATGTCTATTAGAATATTTTTTAATGAAGCCTTTAAAAGTTTGCATTTGTGCATTACAGATATGCAAATAAGAAGAAAAAAGAAGGTTAAAAAAAAGGAGATAAATGTAAAGAGCAAAGATAAGGACAATGGTGAGAAAGTGAGAGAATAACCTGTTTGCAGTGGTAGCTGATATGCTTTCCTCTCACTGAACACAAAGTTTATAAGAAATCCAAACTTTTACATATATTCCCTCATACTCAGTAAGTTATTTCTCCCATACACAGTCAGTAATTTTTTCACCATGTTTGTGAACTATGCTGAGAATGAATTGAATGATTAAATTAAACTATTGCCATGATTAAGGTTTACATATTGATTCCTGAGTCACACTTAATTAGAGAAGAGAGAAATAATATGTTTTTTCATACAAGCTAATAATCATCCTATTTTTCCAGTTCTTACCCTCATTTTGCCAGCCTATTCTTTCACTTTTTCCCAAACTAGTGCGCTCCTTCATTCTTATTTCCAAATGAGTTATTTTTCTTTCTGCTAAGGATATGAAGCCTGTAAGTTTACAATTGTGAGTGCATATGGGAGAAACATGTCTAGACACAGTGGGATTTTTTGTATGTATCATATCAATCTTTCACATAGGAAAGGACCTTTTCAGAGATGTAAAGACTTTTCCCCTTTTTTTAATAGAGAATTGCTAGGAAATTTTACATGCTTCAAAGACCAATTTGTTATTTTTCAAAACGCATTACAAAATCTACTTTTTATTTAGGAAAAAAGAAAAGACATTCTCTGCTTCTCAAAACTGTAAAAAGCTTTGGTATTCATTAATTCCAACAGATGCTTTTCAAAGTGTATGTAAAATTATAAAACAATAGTTTCTGCTCTGATTTCTGCATATTTTTAACTCACATTTGTTGCAGACAGTAGAGAAATAGAAATTTCACTATATGAAATAAAATACTATGTATACAATTGAAATATCTTTTTCTCGTTATTTAAAGAACCACATAAAATAAGCTCATTTAACTTTTAATTTTAGCATGCAACGTATTAAAGATTTTAAGGTGGCTGGTATGAGAATTTAGTATCATTTTAATATAATTAACAAGATATTTTCAGGTCAAAACAGAGGGTTTTTTGTTTTCTTGACTCAGTGCACATAATTTCAATACATGAGAAATAGAATAGAAAAATGGCAGATAAAGTCCTGAGGCTGAGTGTCTTATACCATTACTTCAGACAGAGAGTGTGCCTGCTGTTCCTCCCTGTGGTAGGGCCAGGAACAGCACAGGGAATGTCCCATCTAGGATGTGTGCTCTGATACAGATGCTGTGATGCTAAATAGAGGAGTTGTTTATGTTTTGTTTTGTTTATGTTTTGTTGCACCCAGGAGGAGAACAGAAGATAAACATCTCCTGAAAGTGTTAGAAGAGGCAACGGCCTGAGTCCTGTAACAGTGGGAAAGATGGTATGGCTAAGGCAATGCAGAAGCAGGAAGATAACAGAAGCTCTTAGGAGGATGACAGCTGGAAAATCGTTACTTTTGAGAGCAAGAGAAAGGCCTCCTCTTCACTTAAAACTGACTAGAGAACAGACTTGGGGCTCTTGAAACTGAGAAGGAAGAACACAGAAAGGACTGCTTAGGTTTTTTGGATCTTTTGTGTTTTGTTTGTTTGGTTGGTTAGTTGATTGTTTTGGTTTTTTGGTTGAGTTTTTTTGCCCCTCAGTATTTTCTTCTTCTTCAGACAAGGGAGAAGACTATGGTATGAGCATACGTATGCAATAATAGGACATCTGGCTGCGTATCTGTTTGGCCTATTCAATAATAGTGCATAATCTGATGAAGGAAGATTACTGTCAAGAAATGAAAATACACCTGATAAAGACAGGGAAAAACAAAATTATTTACTTGTAAGAAAAGCTTTAACATGAGTTGGCTGGATGATGGGCACAGAGGTCCAAAATTACATAAGGAAGACGAGGGTCTCATGGAATCAGGAGGACTCATATTCCTTCTCAGAAGAGAGGACATTCGTAAGCTTTTCTCAAGCATCTGTACAGTAACACAAAGTACTTAGCAAAATAAAGAGGAAAAACTGGAAATTCTTGTGCTGAGACAAGGTTGATGGCAGTCACAGAGACTTGGTATCATAGCACAACAGGGATACATAAAAGAGTGTAGACAGTTAAAGAAGTATAAAGATAGTAGAGGAGAAAGAGTCGCATTCTGTGTAAAACAGCTCCCTGACTGCGTAGAGCTCCAGCATGAAGCCAGAGACTTATTTTCTGTATCTCCAGATGAAGATCAGAATATTCTGTGGTCATAAGGCTGGTTTTGTTAATATGGCAAACAGGATGAGCTCAAGAAGTCTGGAAATTTTGGCTGATAGTCTATTTTACTAAGCAACTAACTTTTTGGTGGACTAAAATATAAAAAGGAAGCTTATAGGAAATGAACAGACAACAGAGGCGGTAAAGGATTTGTACATCACCTCTAAACATTTTAATTTTTATGAGTGTTTAATTATCTAATTCATCTAAGGGTGCTGAAAGATCTGGCTGATGGAATTGGGCTACTGCCTGAATTTCACTTCAGTCCTTAGAGCATGAATCACGTCCTCTCAGAATGCATTCCCAAATGTATGATGGACAGGAAGGTAACGTAGTTTACAAAATCAAAGTTTCTTGACCAAACTGAGTGCTTTCTACTGCTAAATGATGGACTACAAGGAGGAAGAAACAGCAGGTGGCCTATTTCAACTTCAAGAGGGCTTTTTCCTACATCAGTCACATGTGGAAGCTGAGGAAGTATGCGCTGCATAAACAGAGAGCTAGAGGAGAAAAACTTTAGCTCTACTGTGATATCTTCATAGGACTATGAGTTACAACACAGAAGACAGGTATTTCTGGGTTGACAGGTGGGGAATGAGTGAGATTCTTCAGGGTACTTCAGTGATGCGAGTTGCCTATACAACTGAATCAAGCTGTAGTTAATCAACTTAGACTTATAAATGGCAAAAGTTAAATGACATGAATTCTACCCTTCCTCAGATTTCAGATATTCTTTAATAAGAAATAACAAAACCAAAACGAGACAGAAATTTAAAAGTTTTGGAGGCTAAAGCAAGGACTGAAATAACATGTCACATTCTGCATTGTGTAAATAGCTGCACTTGTTACAATTTTCTCTGGCAAAGTTCAGAACCATTGGCAGTATTTTCTGTACTACTGAGGCTCTTGTATCTTTCTTATTCATAAACAGTGCAGATTTATGTTTCCACCTGGAAATTGTAGTCTCATTTGTACTATATTTACGTATATTACATATATTTCGTATTTTAAAATGGTGTAAAAATCACACCTCTGTTGTGAAAAGTTCAGGGAACTATCATTGTTCCATTAATACAAGAATAATGGTATGAGTACAGGCTACATGATTGTCATAATGTCTCTTAGTTTTAAGTCTGTCTGTTTAATCATGAACTGATCACTTTGAGCCAGAGAACTGAGAAAAAGGTGTTCTCCAGAACTTGTTGACGTTTGCCTATTGATTCTGCTTAATCAAGTCCCTGTGTACTAATTGAAAACATATGTGTGTTTATCCAAGCTTTAATATGTCTCATGCATCAGCATGAATATAAAGGTAGAAAAAATTGTCTTCTATCATCTTAAGTTTTTAATTCTTACTGGGAAAAATATCTAATTATTAAAATTAAAATGAGGCTGAAAAAAACCACAATAGATCGTCTATTCTATCTCTTTCTCAAGGTAGCACTAGTTATTCTGAATCTCTCTGATAACCACCAGAAAATAAAGTCCTCAACTCTGGTGCTCTCAGCTCTCTTGAACTAAGATCCAACATGACTCATGCTCCACATTAACAGCCAACAGGATGCCATTTTTGTCACCTCCAACAGCTAGTCTGAGAGCATCCTGCCACTCCATATGCTAGGTTCTAAGCATGGTTTAATTATTCATTACTTCAGCAGAGAGAACTCTCCTGCTGTCTGTACCTGCAGGCAAGCACAAACACTAGTCTTAACATCCTTTGCTACCGCACGTCTTCCCATCTAAAGGAGGCACTGAATTTTCCGCTTTCTGAATCAATTGATGTTCTGCTTCAGCTTTATCTTCCATTAAAAAAACAGTTCCCTGATTTTCTTGGTCTGAAAACAGACAGGATGCATTCTTCCTTGTTTCAGATGCTTATGGTGGAGAAATTGATATTAATTTCAAATCTCAAAGGTTTTATTTGATGAAACTTCTGTAACTAATGAAAACCATGTAGACTGAAAATGGAAAACATCTTTTTGTGAAAAATCTCAAACATATTTTGTTTTATTTCTTTATAACAGCCTTTGAATTTTCCCCATGGAAAGCAACCATAATTTTTTAACATCCATTTCTATTTATTTCAATATGCTAAATTGACCTCTAAAAACCCACCATGTTCATAATGTATGGACATCGAGCATCGTTGATATGAGAAGTCTTTGCATCTTTCTATGAGTACCAGTTCTAAGAAGAAGTACAAAACAGCTATTACCTGAAATTACAACAGTACCTGAAATGTTGCAGTCCTATGACTTTAGTATGATATAAATTATAGTGAGAAGTGAGAAGCTCTAAAATCTGCTGATCAACTTCAGTATAGCTTCTGTATTTCTATGACATCTAAGCCTTGTTCCAGTTTGAATTTGTCTTTCTTTAATGTGGTTAATCAAAATTATATGCAATATTTTAATGCCATCTGTAATGTCACTAATGTTTTCTCATTGCTATTGAAAATGTTGACTGATGCAACATGAACTACATATATAGTTTTATGACTACAATGTATGGATGATTTACAGCTGTTCTAAAAAAGACAAAAACACCCTTAATCTTTCAAACGTAGATATAAAAAACCCCAAAACACTCTGTATCATTGTGCCCTGCTAAATGCAAGCTAGCTCTAAATAATAACAACAAAAAAAGAAGGCATGTCTATGTACTTCCTGAGCTAATAATTGCTGTGGGGAGAAACACATTGTTCCATGCTCCAGTCTGCGTCGAGAGAAAAAACTGGTTGTTGATTACAAGTACCTTGTAATTATTAGGAGACTGTAGTCGGATGTGATTGAAATACACGCAAAGTTTCCTTATGCCCACATGCAAAAGATCAAACAAACATTATAATGATGCATAATCCTGTCTTTCAGTATCTTCAAACATCACCTTGTTCTTCTCAATAAACAGGAAAAAGATCTTGGTTAATCCATTGTCAAATGATCCTGATTTTTTTAGATCTTTCTTAAATCCCATTTCTATAATATAAGTTACTACAAAGTCAAGAAATCCTTCCTCTATAATACTCTTATTCTCCTTTTATTTTAAATTGCTTTGGTCTTTTGTCATCAGAAAAATTTATTAATATATCCCTGTTTTTTTCCCCAGATTAATTAAAAAAATAATAATAAAGATTGTCAAATATATATGAAACCCATCTTTGATGATAGGATACCCTTCACTGTTAGTATTTCTCTATCCCTATATTTGTTTGCTGCTCTTCTAACCAATCCTTTTCCTAACTACAATTATGATACTTATCATTATGGTTTCTGTTGCATATAATCTGTAGTGCAAGCATATATCACAGGCTTAAATTCAAATAGATTAAATCCACTGAATTTTTTTAGCCATGGGAGAAAACAAATCCTCTTCTCCCCCCAGCAAAATGCAACCCCCCCTCAAAATGAAGGTCAACCTTCACTATGCAGATGCTATTTACTAAAATATCTAATTTATGAAGATTTGCCCTTTCAAAGAACTACAGTTGCATCCCTACATTTGCCCTTTTACACAAATCAAGTCACAGATCTCTGGAATATTTTGTTTTCTGCAAATAATTTTACAATATCTTTTCTGTTTACTAAATACAAGTGAAATACATTATTTGGAGTATTCCCTTAATGCTGGGATAAAGAGATTTTCAAAATTATTAATACTATATCTTAATCTGCATTTTTAAGTTACATTTTTAGTACTATGTCTGCTTCCAGTAATAAAAAAAAAATAAATAATTATATCAATATCTGAATCTGACAGTTCTTCTTCTTTGTCCTGTTTCTTTGTCCAACATTGTGGCTCTAAAACTAGCCTGGTAAATCTTCTCCTAAATTTAAAAATCTTTTTACTATGTATATTTTCCCTTCTTTCTTTATGTTTCATCCATCCATTTGCATGCAGATCTACACTTTTCAATTTATTTCGATTTTCCTGAAAATTTGTCTGTTCTTCAATACCTGTATTTCAACTGCAACTGCTAGATTACTGGGTTTTATCTTTTTGTAACACTCGACTGCTGATCAAGTACTTTTAGTTTTTGTGGATGTCCTTTCAAGTGTATATTTGTGGAGCTTCTTTAGTGTGTGTATACATGCTGGATTTTGGGGAAACAAACAAACAACCCCCCCAAAAAAAAACAAACAAAAAACCCACACCAAACTAAACAAAAAAACCTAAAAAATTTCCCCCAAATCTTTAGGAGCAGTACAGTACCTTATATTATTTATTTTAAGAAAGGAGTATGCTTAGATTTTGCAACACCAGAAAATTTGGGTTTGAGGGTCTAGAAAAGTTGATTCTCTATTACTGAAATTCTTCTATTATATCCTTTTATGAATAAGAATACGCAGGCATTTAGAGTCACAGGAGAGTGAAGAAACTATGGCAGGGAAATTCAGTGCTTATAGACGCAGGGCACTAACTATAATCCTGAAGTTGTACTGCACTTACGTTTTGCAAAAGTACAAGACTTATATAAGACTTGTAAGATTTATTTTCAGGTTCTAGACTAAGCAACAGGCCCTACTGAAAGAAAGTCTTTGGAATTTGAAATAAGAATTAAATAAAAATGAGAATTGGATAGAAAGAAAAGGAATAGGCACTGAAGTTGTCTTGATGAGAAGATAGTCAGGGTTTAAAAACTGTCTGACAGGCTGGACCAAGAGAATGACGATCACCAGAGCAAAGTCTAGTTAAAGGCCAGGGACTAGTGGTGTACCCAAGGAGTCAATACTCAGTCCAGTCCTGTTTAACATCACTGTTAAAGCTCTGGATGATGGGGCAGACAGCCATCTGAACACAAGTCAGCAGTGTGCCCAGGTGGCCAAGAAGGCCAATGGCATCCTGGCCTGTATCAGGAATAGTGTGACCAGCAGGACCAGGGCAGTGATTGTACCCTGTACTCGGCACTGGTGAGGCCACACCTCGAGTCCTGTGTCCAGTTCTGGGCCCCTCAGTTCAGGAAGGACTTTGAGATGCTGGAGCGTGTCCTGTCCAGAGAAGGACAACCAAGCTGGTGAAGAGCTTAGAGAGTAAGTTATACGAGAAGTGGCTGAGGGAACAGGGGTTGTTTAGCCTGGAGAAGGGGAGGCTTAGGGGGGACCTTATCACTCTCTACAACTACCTGAAAGAAGGCTGCAGAAAGGTGGTGGTTGGTCTCTTTTCCCAGGTAACAACTGACAGCACAAGAGGAAATGACCTCAAGCTGCATCAGGGGCAGTTTGGGTTGGATATCAGGAAGAATTTCTTTGCTGGAAGGGTTGTTAAGCATTGCAATGCCCATGGAGGTGGTGGACTGACCATCTCTGGAAGTGTTCAGGAAATGACTGAAATGACTTGGAAATGTAAAGTTCATGCATTTTTAAGAGAACTTGGTTTTCAGATTTGGAATTTTTGGCAGTTTTGTGCACTGAAGAATGACCTTAACCAGTTGTTCTCTCCTGCTGATTTTAAACCACTATAAATGGTTATAGAAATTCCTTATTTCTTTGCCTGAATAAATTTAATTACACACTCAGATTCCCTCAGTCAATCTCAGTTGAGAATTTCCAAGTAAGAGATACTTACTGACACTCCATTCTTATTAAGCCTTAAACATTGTTATTGTGAATTAACTACATTCATATTCTGAGTGCTTTAGAAAGAAAGTTGATCTGGCGTGTTGAGAAAATCTTATTTGTATTTGAGCTTCCGATGACCCTCTTTATGTTGCTGTACTGTTTCTTAGAGAATGCCCTAAAGAATCATAGCATTTGCTTATTTCCTCTCAAATGCATTTTTCTAGTGTTTTTATAAAAATTTGGATCACGTCATCAGAATAAAAAAAACTTACACATGTACTAAGCAAAACCACACTTTATTGTTTTACTCAGAATTTAGGTAACCATTTAAAACTTGCTTATATTTATATTTCATTCTGAATGTTCAAACTAAGCATTAAATTATCACAAAAAGAACACCCAAAATATTCAAGAACATTGCAAAATTTACAACTAAAATCCACAACTGCCTTGTTTCTCATAATGTAGAACAGAGATTTATGTAGCAATTTCAAACTAAACAAACACCTCTAGTTTAACTGAGTCTAGAAGTCAGGTTTATGATGTCCCAGTGTTCCAGCTGATTATCTGGTAAAAAATACCTATAGAGACATGCAGTGATAGTGGCTTTTGTGTGTATTTAACAGAATAAAGAACAAGAAAAAATTTTAATCAACCAAATGATTACTTGAACTGTGAACATATGTGGGAATATTCATTTTCAAAATATTGTGCACACTTTCTAATGAACTAGCAAGAATTAATTAGCTAAAAATTAAGGAAAATTAAACTGATTGTGAAAAATTACTCAAAACTCCTTTGATTTCTTTAGGCTTGGAGAAGCATAAAATTCTTCCGTTATTTACTTTATATTCTAGTGTACTGCTCCTTAGCAAACAAAGCCAACTTTTTACCTCAAGGGAAGATCCTTAATGACATAACAATGATTTTGTTTTACTTTCTATTTCAGGCAACAAATTAAGTTGGAAATATATTTTTTGTTTACTTCTCTTTTCCCCTAACTTCAAATCAATAATGCAAACAAGGAAAATCAGGAGGAAAAAAACCCCAGTTTTAGGTAGCAAGAGACAGAAAAGCAGCAAGAAAAGAGTGATAAGTGCTTAATACAGAAAAAAAACAGACTTACTTCAAATTGGAAAAGTTATGGGGGTGTTGCATTGCGTTCTTGGATTAGGTGAGCATGAAAGGTAATCTGTGACAAGGTGCATAATACAGTTAGGCTTCACAAGGTGATAGGGATTCAAGCTGGAGTTCAGGGGAAAAAGGAAAATGTATATATAAAAATCACATTAAAGGAGGTCTTGGTATGGCATCTCTGCTCTGTTCCTCAGGGACCAATGAAATAATTCAACAAGCATGCCAAAGGACTTAGGGGAAGTCACTTAAGATCACTTCAGTATGTCTTAAGAACTCAAGAGAATAGATGGGGGTCACAGAGGACTGGAAAATTGTATATATTTGTCTATGATGTTTGGCAGGGAATGGAGATTTATTCTTTCTTTTATGGACTGTAGGAGTAGATGTGACATATCAAAACCACAGAAGAATGATTGACTCTGTCCCAAAAACCATCTCATAAATAAACTAAAGTCTAGTTGTTGTAGACACTCAAGATGGCTGGAAAATGATTCTCTAATTATGGTTATCAATGGTTTTGTGTACAATTATGAAGCATTTTAAACTGAAAAAGGCTCTCTCTTAAAGTCAGTTTTTCATTAATGGTATTATAAAAAAGTGAGTTTAACTTCTAAAATTTGCCGATGACATCCAACCAAAAGAAATGTCAGTTTGATAACAAGACTTCTAAATGGTCCTGACAAATTTGTGCAGGATCTGCAATCAGGAAGATGAAATTCAACTTATACAAAATTAAAATGCATTGTCTCTCAATGGGAATAAGTATTAATGGAACATCTGAGTAGGCATCAGTACAGCAAAGGTGAATTCTACCAGTAACCATGTATGATACACAAAATAAGTGCTGACAGTGTGACACTTGCAAAATAAACAAATTTCATTTGGGAATAATTTTTTACTTTAGAGGTATTCTAGGTCTGGAAAAAAGACTGAGGATAAACTTATCTCCCAGTTAGCTATGAAAATTATTTATCTCCCAGAACCCAGCTCAATTTACGTAGTAGAAGAGTGAGAGAAAGAGTTTTAGGATTAAGATATTTGACCTTGAACTTCCTTCTTGATTTTGTTTGAAGTCAAATAAAAGCCTAAATAATACATCCAAAATAGGATACAACTGTTTCCATATTGAGAGCAAAACAACTACTTTTTAGATGTCTGTCTAGAGATAAATTTCACAGTTAAATGCCAAGTTATCCATGGAGAAAATTTTAAGTGTTTGTCACAACTGTACAAAACTAGCAATACGAAGGCTCCTAGAGTTAGCCAGTAAGAAATGTTCTACAGCTACAGAAAGTTGTCTGGAGTCCTTTTTGTAGCAATGTTTTAAGGATCTTGAGGTAGAACTCAAGATCAAAGGAAAGTATCTACATACGCACTTAGATCCAGAGTCCAAATATGTCTTCTGAAGAGCAGGAGTCATTACTATACATTAGAATCTACCAAGGCAAAAGCTGATGGTAAGATTTTTATTATTATTATTATTATTATTATATATTATTGTTTTAAACGCCAGCCTAGAATGAGAAAATTTTTGAAACCTCTGTTAAGTATAATTAATAAAACAGAAAGAGGTTTGATTCCTTTCCCTCTATGCAGTATTTCAAAGTTATCACAAGCCTAATGAGCTTTTCATGAATCTAAGTTGAAAAATACATATCAGAATAAAAAATTGGGCAGGCCTAAAAAAAAGGAAAAAGCCGGATATTTGTTACATGCATGTCACATTAGGAAGGTGTGAAGGTGCATGTGACTAAGTGCCAATTACTTCTGAGGTCCTAATACTATAATATCAGGATCTAAATCATATATTTCAGCTTCCTGTTTTCAAGAGGTTCAAAAAACTTCTGTTAATATTGTCAGCATCCAAGAAACAATCTTCAGTGCAAAAGCTGAAAAATGAAGTTAATGCAATAAATTGATTGCTTAAAAAAACATTGACCATTCCATACATAAGTGAATCTTTTATCAATATTCCAAAAGCACTGACTCACCAGATTGTTTTCCTCATACTGAGTCCCTCTCTTCTACTTTAATGACTTACTGTCATCAATGAGACATAGCCATACCACAATGATTTCCTTGTAGGTATCCAGTGTTTTCTTGATGGATTATATCATGCATTATAAATAGGGATCTGCTTTGAAATTATGGATAATTGGACTTATTTCTCAATTGACATGAGTTACATACTAGGACTAGGACACTGTTTCAGAGAATACCATAGAAGATTTTTAGACCCTTTCCTGCAAAGAACGTTGTGTTCCCCAAAATATACAAAGAAAGATCCAGAACATACAGAAAAGATCTAAGGCAAACCAGCTCTCTCTTGTTCTCAGAATCTGATTTGTAAGTATGGATGGAACAAGACTACATGTCATATGGGAGTACTTATCTGCTGAAAAGATCTTATTCTGTGTAACCACTGTTAGTTTCTTTATGGAAAAAGCAAAATCAATTCACATGAGTAAAATCATGTATACAAAAAAAAATTATTCAAAATTATTACATAATCTCTTAAACAAAACATCTTGTTGCATGAATTTGCTGTGGGCCTATTTATACTAAGGGTATAGAATATATTCATCACACTACACCCAAGGGCATATCATATTTGCTAAATGTATAAATACATACAGTAATAAGATTACATATTCCAAAGTAATTTAAGATATCCACACTATTAAACTTATGGTGGAAAATACAATTAATTTTTCTACAAATTTTCTATAAAATGAAAGTAGGACCAACAAGGTAAACATTTCTTGAGCTACAAGTCACATATTTCTTTCATTTTTCTAGCTGAATTAGAAATGCTTAATCAAAACAGACACTGTTTGCATTCAAGGGCTTGTTCAAAACAGCTAGTCCTGCACATTTTGTTATCTATTTGCACAGAATTCACATTTGACCTAAGAACTAACATAACAAATAATCAGTGTTAATTTGTATAAGACATTAAATATCCAACAGATCTTAATTGGATGGAATCAAAATAGTGTAAAATAAGTCATATTTGTTTGATTTGTTTTAATTAATTTTATATCTGCTGTGTTCACATGATTTTGGAAAGGAAGATCAAATAATTTGGCTAGCTCCAACTGTGCTGCAGGAAAATAACCCACAATAAAAATACTGCAAACTTCTATATTTCTCCTTTTTTTTAAAGACAAAATTCCACCAAAAGAATGTGTAATATTTAAAAGTACCAAACTACCTAATTAACCAACAGATTATATTGCATCAAAAAGTGAGATTCAACTAATCTTATTTCAGACATCTGCAACGTAGACTGTTACAGGAGTCTGTATTTTAGTTTAGACTCTTTCACTACTCAAGAAAGAGACATTTTCAGGGTCAAGGTCATGTCAGTTCAGAATGAGAAGAATCGTACTTTGGACCCAATTGTCAATACTAACTAGATCTTACTAGAAACCTTGAATTATTCTGTCAAATATGATGTTGGTTAGCTGAATCACCTAGTATTACTGAAGTCATGATTTCTCTTCTGAGTGTATCTGAAAATCACAGATTATGAAAAGACCACAAAAGAAACATAAGAAAAACCACTAGAGGGAAACTTAAAAATGTTCTGTTTCGGTGGAATTTCATTTGAAATTCTGTGTGTCCACAGCTAAGAAATATGTGGAGTACATGAAGGGAAGAACAGCCAAAATGGTCAGGGACACAGTTTTAAATTGATTAAGAAAGTTTGGTTTATAAGTTGTTCATCGGTAATATTAAATTAGAAATAAAAGGAATGTTTCTAGTCATTGAAATAATGATAATTTCTCAACCCAGTAGGACCATGGCTGACGAAAAGTCATTCTAAACTGGGACTGACCACTTGACAAGAAAAAGATGATCTAATGTTGATTTTTTTTAATAACAGCAATATTAATTTTCAAATAAAAGTAATTTCAATAATATCAAATATTGAACATAAATTCTAATAGCAATGATTTTATTCTGAAAAAGAGTAATTGAGCCTAGAAAAACATCATGTTGTCTTCACTGGAGCTTTTGTTTAACATCTACCACTTCTATTTTACCACAGTTTGTTGGGGGTTTTGTTTGTTTGCTTGTTTAAGTATCACTATTTATATTACATAAAATGTTAGCTTTGGTATGCATATTAATGTTTGCTGATTATTGTTTACCATTCATGTTTAAAAACCAATATATTAACTATTGAATTTTAACAGCACCCTGTAGTTTTCTTTATTCAGAAATAAGCTTATTCCATAACCATTTGCAGTACGAACATATCTATCATTTCCCTTACTTTATCATTCTAAACCTATTAAGAAGTAAAGTAGCTAACAGTAAGCAGTAGATGTGTTTTATAGATAAGTCTTATCAGTCCTTACAAAATACCACGTAATCTTGTTCGCCTGTATGTGACTTTTATTTATTACCTGAAATTACTACTTCTTCTACAACTCCATCTTAATACATTTTTTATTTGTTTTCTCCTGTCTTGATTGATCACGGCTAGTAAGTTTTTTCTAACAATCTTCACTAGTCTAACTCTTCCTTAAAATCATGAATTATTTTGACAGTTAATTTTCCTTCAAATCTTTTCCATAAAATTTCAGGTCCTCTCTTTCCTATCTATTCTGCAATTGTGATTGATTCTGCTTTATCAGGGGAGTATTGTCCTCTTTTCCTCTTCCTCTTCAGATTTCTAACATAGTACATCCTTCAAAAACTTCTTATTCTCAAGTGTGCCATTATCAGTTTAATATCTACTTTGATTTTTCAAAGATTTAGATATTGCTCTAAATCTGAATATGATCTTGATTTCTGCAATGATTTCACTTCTCAGCCTGCCTCTGACATTTTTGTCTCTATTACTTATAAATTAATATGATCAAGAAGATTTCCTCAGAGCAAATAAATTAATGACAGTCAATGGACACTGAAACAGTATGAGAAGAAAATAAAGCTTAAATCAAGACAAAAAGAAGTCCAGAAATTTTTTAAAATATACATTTGTATACATGATTTTATTACAATACTTACAATGAGAACATTGCAAATATTGTGAATGATTTAATGTTCACTTCTGATGTTCACTTTTTACACTGGCTAAGTAAGCTTCATGGTATTGGATAGAAACTTGGGTTTAATTAATCACAGAATCATAGAATTCCCCATGAATGGAAGTGTTCAAGGTCAAGTTGGATGGGGCTTTGAGAAGCCTGATCTAGTAAAAAATGTCTGTGGTCATGGCAAGGAGGGTGAACAAGATGATCTTTAAAGGTCCCTTCCAACCCAAACCCTTTGTTGATTCTAAGATTCCAAAGTATTGAATAGTATTTGTCCCAGTTCAGACCCCTGATGGACACCACCCATTACTGATTTTCCCTTGGACACTGAGTAAGGTAAAAGGACTGTAACTTTTTGGACACAGCCATCCGTCCAATTCCTTATTCATCTAAACAATCTGTCCGTCATTCATACCTCTTCAATTTAAAGGGAAGCATGTTGTGGAAGGCCATATTAAGGACTCTACAGAAGTTCAGGTAGATAGCATCAGTAGATCTTCCCTTGCCCACTGATGCAGTTACTCCATCATAAAGGGCGCTAGATTAGTCAGGCACAATTTGCCCCTGGCGAAGACATGTTTGCTATGTCTACTTCCCTGTCTTCCATATGTTTTGATGTATCTTCCATGACAATCTGTTCCATGATCTTCTGCTCACAAGTTGAAGTTGATTTTTGGTAGTTTCCAAGGTCCTCCTTTTTACTCTTCTTAAAAATTACTGTGATGTTCCCCTTTTTCCAGTTGCCAGGAACTTTGCCTCACTGACATGAGTTTTGACATGAGTTAACACGATGGAGTTATTTAATGATGACTGTGACAACAATGAGGTTGAGTCATCCCTTGAACAAATTTTAAAAAAATCTGTCTCTCAAAAGCAAATTAAGAAAAAGAGATTAGGGTTATTGGGATTATAGTAAAATCTTGTAAGATTGCTACTGATATAAAAGGGAGTCTAGAAAGGGAAGTGAGTTTAAAAACAAAAACAAGTCTAGATGCAAGACTGTTTAAGTGAAATTAACTAATAAATACACTGATTGCCTGGAAATTAAGGTGTACCATTTGAGAGAGAATGTAGGATTAACCAAGAAAATAGGAAAGTGAAAGGGAAGGAAACAAGGAAAGAGAAGGCTAGTTATATGCCATGAAGATTAAAAGAAGTATGACAATTACACTTCAATTTACTGCTGATATAATCAAGGCTATATCAGAATAGCTAGATGGTTTTCTTTGTACCTATGAAAACTGCAGAACTATCTCAGGCTGAAAATAATTGTAGCCACTGTAGTCACAATACAATACTTATTTCCATGTGGGAGCTGATTTTAGTTTAGAAGAGTGGAATTGATTCTGATTCTTCATTTGAAGACTCTGGGATTAACTACTCCTGTGCAAGAAAGAGAACAAATTCACCACTTAACAAAGTCCAAGCAGGCCCCTACACTTGAATGATCCTCTTCAGACTTTATTGGGTTTGATTCCTGTATTTATATCACTTTACGTATTCCATCTAAAAACTCCATTACAGTTTTCTGTAACGGTGTTGCTGTCTTTAAATAGTCAAATTAGCATTCTAATCTTCAGTTTTTAATGCAAGTATTTGAGCTTGGAAGCTGATTAATACATTTCCATATAAACCAGGAAACCTTTTAAATAAGTAGGTATTAAATTTATATTTCTGTAATCACAAGACTAGTAAAGCATGAATACAGTGCCTCATTAGCAGTTTATATACTATTTTTAATTCCTAGCCCCAAACTCAACATCCCAACTCAACATCCAACGTGGTGGACACTCTAACTGACAGGAAAGTGACAGCAAACTTGTTGGAAACCAGACAGAGGAACCTCTGGAAATATAAGAGCTGTGTTATTCAGAAAGGGACCTTCAATAAGCTGACCTTCCAGTAATACTGCATAAGGCTTCTACAGGACTTCCATATTCATAATGTTCATTTTTCTTATTTGTCAGTGGGTTTGGATTATACAGCAGAAGAGCTGTTACTTCAACATTCAGCATAATACAATAATTTTTTACAAAGGAAATGTAGGTCAAATTTTATTTATTTGTTTGTTTCATTTTAGCTGAATACACTGAAAAGTGTTAAAATTTTCATATTTTGTTGTCTGTTTCAGTTTATACCATTAATTTACAATTTCTTTCTGTGTTTTTGTCCCTCGAAGTTTGTATTGGTCACTTTTAGGCACTAATCTCTAATTAGTAAATATGGAATAATATAATTCAAAGAGCAATTTGAATTGCTTAAAAACACCAAATGCTTATTGCCGCAGTGAGTATGTATAACACTTCTGCATTATCAGAAGATAACACAGTTGCTTGCTAAGGCAACTTTTAGCTCCTGGTTTCTATTATTACTACCAGAAAAAAATCTACAGGCTGGTACTACATGCCATGGAACAAAAAGGGCACCATGTTGCAGTGGCTGAATAGATAACGCATGTCAACAGTGAGAAGTACAGTGATTTACTTTAATAGAAATGTTTGAAGTTGCTCTGAGTCACTTATCAGTGTCCAGCAGCTTATTTCATTAGCATTTTCATATTTCCTTATGTTTTTAAAACCAGTCTGAACAAACAGTAAAAAGTTCATGTGTAATTTACTCCAGTGCATTTTGTGGAATGTATTTTTTAGAGAAAAAAACCCAGAATTAATACTCTGTTGAGCTATAAATTGGCTCACATGGAAAGTATAATAAAAGCCTAATGTCAATGTTTTAGCTGTATTGTGGGATGCATATTTGTAATTATAGCTTTCAAAATCTGTAAGACATTTCCACAAAGTGTGCTTTGGTGAACTTGGCAAAAAACTGGAGGACACTGAAAAATCAGAACAGCAACAGTAAAACAAAATACTTAAGGCTTGATAAGAATACTAGAGGCATGCTGATTGTTCATCTGTTCATCACACAGCTAAAGTGCTCTTTGAAGAACAGAAGTTTTAAGAGTAGATCTTACATTATGCAAAAATGACCCCTAATATTTGCAGAGCAGAAAATAATGCAAACCAAACTAGTTTTTAAGAAAAAACATTTTCATATTTTACTGTTAAGAAGAAATTTGCATTTTATTTTGTATAGTATGTTACAGTTAAGAATTAAATTATGCCAAGTTGTGTCAGGTTCATTTTGCTTTTAGCCATTATTGTTATTATTTTCATTGTTGCTATTATTCAGTATGGTATGTATCATTCTTTGTGTCAAATATGTTTTGACATAAGCAAACTTCTTCCATTCTTCTGGACTCTTAAGGTCTCCTCTCCTACCTCTAATTTCATCTATTGTTTCAGTCTGATTTCACTATAATCTCTATTACTAATATTGATGTGATTGGATTTGTGCTGTAGTTTTATAGAAAAATACACACACACAAAATTCCATGATATAAGAGAGCCTGAAGTAATCAGTGAAGTTAATATTTGGAATCTCTGGTCAGAAATCTTACTTTTATCTTTTTAGTCAAGTCTAATGTCCACTGCCAAATGCATTTTACATAACCTAATTGTTACACAGTACAAAATAAGTTGTATCATGCAATTCTTTTCTTTTTTTTTTAATTTTATTTAAGAAGTGTGTTTTTTAGAGGTAAAACAACAGACAACAAAATTGCAAATGTATTTTAAAATCAATCTTTTCTGGTTCTTTAATGCACTGGGTTTGGTTGGGATAGAGTTAATTTCTTCACTGTAGCATGTGTGGTGTTCTGTTTTGAATTTGTCCTGAAAAATAGCCTTGATAACATAGAGATGTTTTCATTATTGCTGAGAGGTTCTGACACAAGGTCAAACCCTTTTTTGCTTCTCGCTCTACTCCACCAGCGAGGAGGCTGGAACTGCTCAGGGGATTGGGAGGGGATACAGCTGGAATAGCTGACCCCAACTGACCAAAAAGATATCCCATACTTTATGGTGACGTGCTCAACACATAAAAGTGGGGGAAGAAGAAGGAAGGAGGAGACTTTCAGAGCTATTGCATTTGTCTTCCCATGTCACCATTATGTGTGATGGAGCCCTGCTCTCCTGGAAATGGTTGAACACCTGCCTGCCCATGGGAAGTGGTGAATTAATTCCTTGTTTTGATTTGTGGCTTTTGATTGACCTACCAAACTGTCTTTATCTGAACCCAAGAGTTGTTTCTCACTTAGCCTTCTGACTATCTCTCTCATATCACTGGATTGGAATGAACAAGTGGCTGGATGGGGCTGTGCTGCCTACCAGGGTAAACTACAATATCTGGTCATGGCATTTAGCCAACCCTTAATCCTAAAAGCCTGCAAATAAAATGCATGTAAGCTGCTACATGTACCATGAAAAGTTGTGACAAATTTATTTTTGATTCTGAAGAAATATCAACACAAATGACTCCTTCGTAGGAATCTGTTATTAAGGTTATAAGGTTTCAAATATGAAGAGCATATTCTTGAAAAAGAAACTAAACTGTCCCTAGCTGTGAATGAGAATTCTTAGTATGAGCTTTAGTGTACCATACTGGTTTTGCCAAATTGAGATCTTATGAAATAAAAACATAACCTCTACTCAAGTTTGAATTCAGAGTTCTAGCTTTTGAAGTATTCTAACGCATGCATCTTATAATGTAATTTTCCTTTAAATTGCCACTGCTTGTAGATTTATTTGCTGTGACTGAGTGACTAGTTGCAATTTTGTCTTAATAAATGCTGGAATTGATTGTTGTAATTTTTAAGATCTTACTGTGAAAATCCAGAACATATCCTTGACCCTAAAGTGCAGCTATGGTCAAGTATGTCAAGGTGATAATCTCATAAACTGACTTTCCCACAGCCATATACTGCTTTTCCTCATTAATATGTAGTGGAATGGCATAATGAAGTTTACTGAAGAGTAGAAAACTCAATGTATTACCTATAGAATACATAGTACACAATATCGGACTTTACTTGGTTAAATAAAACATTGCACTGTGCTGTTTTCTAATAGTCGAACTATAATTACATTTCAGAAAATAGTATTGTCTTTTTGTTAAATCTGCATTTCAGGTACTTGTAATATTCATACCTTGTACAAGTTTCCTAAGCATAGTATGCCATGTCCTAAAATAAACTGATATTACATTCACCCTTAATGTCTGAATCAAATATTTATTTGGTAATTAAGTTCATATTGCAAATAACAGTAGAGCATTAAAAACCCCCGATATATCTGATATATAGAATATATACCTTTTCTTCAAGTAAACATGTAAAAATTCTTCTAATGAAGCAATAAACTAGATAGTGAAATTCATTTATCTTGTTTGATGCATTTTTTACTACCAGTTGAAATTTAATACAGTGTAAAATCTGTCTCACTAGTTTCCTTAAACACATTTCCTGGTGATGAAAAACGTTTTCTTTCCTGCTGTTACTTTATAACATGGAAGTATTATATTAATTTAAGAATGAATACTTTCATTCTCTCTATTAAATTGATCACATACAAATCCAAATCTGTGGATAAAAGCAATATCCCCTACCTCAAAAGCAGTTCACTGTTACGATAGGAAACTAAATGAAGAGCGAATAGAAAGGCTCCAGTTGTTCAAGAAGGATTGTGTGTTGCAGCTCACAAGGCATGTCTTTGACTGTGAAGATTAAAGCAATTAGTTTTTTATTGTTTTCCATACCTGAAAAATTAATCAGACAATGACTTAATCAGTAACAACAAAGGTTTAATTTAACTCACAATAAACAAGACTTACTTATTGCACTCTCCCTATAGGGGGTGCACTCCAGGCAACTAGACTGTAAGGCAGAATAATTTTGCTTCTTTTTATTTTTTGTGTTCTTATAGAGATTTCTATAGCAATTGAATTAAATTATATGTGGTGTTAAAAGCTGCAGACTTTTATAAATTAATAATGCTGCAAATTGGTTTGTCTGGAGTTGGAACAGTCTTCCTCAATACCCAGAGAACATTGAAATAAGAGTAGTAAAGATACAGAGACAGTATAAATTTAAAACACATGAAACTTGGCTACTGCATTTGTTTTCACACAAGTTCTGAGTGGAAAGCTACATAAGCACTTTTATTATTACCTTGATCTTCACTCCAAAAGGGCAGTACTGTTCTTTTAAAATGTAGTAGAGTGAATTGTGCAAATATAGTCAAGTATGAGCTTGCTTCTGATCATGTTGCTTGTGCTATGAAAATTCCATTGTATATATACATGACTAGAAAGTGTCTATGAAGCAAAAAAGCTACTCATTACAGTCTGATCTGTGTCCTATGAGAGTTTAAGTGTACCATGCAAATCCTTGTAGAATGATAAATTCGGAGGTGCTATGCCTACTATAACTCTTTAAAACTGTGCCTCCCATTAAACCTGTAGCAATGGATATCATCATGTGCTCTTGATATGATTGCTGTAAGAGCTGGTTTACAAAGGGACTTATGAAGGACTCAGACAAGTAACTTCTATTTTAGTTTCTTAAATCTTCAAACCTTAATTTTCTCACCAAAGTACCTCAAAATAAAAGAATGACAGCCAAAGTACCTTCCCATTCATCCTGAAGTTGCTTAGAGGCCTAAAATTCTGTTAAATGAGAAAGCTAAAAAGGGTTTGTTGTTAATATTTCAGTGTAAGCAACTGTGATTCTTCCATATTCACAGTCAGAACAAAATCAGTTTCCTATCGGGAAATTTTAGAGAGGACTCAAAAAATAGTTTGAAAGCTGAAATCAAGATGACTTCAAAAAATGACAGCTCAGGTTGGTGTATGGACAACAGACTTATCTTTTAAAATGAGATACTATGAGAATTAAATATAAATAATAGTGAGGATGTAGTGAAAGCAGATCCTTAAGTGTTGTAAATACTAAATGGAGTGAAAACTGACTCACCACTAGTTTCAAAATTAGGATTATCCATAGATAATGACTGCATGTGCATAACAGGGATTAATTCTAGTCCTGATTCTTGTCCTGTGCTAGTGTTAGTGATATGCAATAAAGAATAAAATTTTTCACAATCAAAATTGAAAGAAAATTAAAGAGAAGGAAATAACAAATGAGACTGTTTGCTAATATTAGAGTGACCAATTGGAAAACCAGTGATGAATACCAATTATTGAGGCCAGTTGTTTAGTCATACATTCCGACTAAGAATATAGTCTGATCAATATTGTGGCAACTGGTCTAAAGTACTTCAAAAATTCCAGAAAAGAGAATGACAAGTAAAAGTTACAATGAGAATTGATCACATCATCATTTTCAAACCTGAGACTCTGCTTGAGCTACACTGATCTGGAATGAAACATTCTGTAATAAGTATCCTGTCATTTCGGACTAACAGGCTGAGGTATAATAAGGCCTTATGCCCGAATGCTGGCAAAATATTCATTTATATCAGAAATACAGAATATAATTTTAATGCTGGTGATAATAATCTGCTGTACTTGCAAGCCATGGTGGAGAGTTCATAACTAAAATGTGGGCTCTACTGGAAATGTTTTTCTAGTGTAGAATCAGGTTAATTCAAAGAATTAATCTGTGACTTGAGTCGGGCTAGATAGTCACTGTCTCCTTAAGCTTTTATAATCTGTGGATCTGTTTATTACAACAGACTGGAATAGAAGTGCTGGATAAAGAAAATGATAGAATCCTGGTTACAAACTGGAAAGATAAATTTGTTGCCAATCCTATTATTTTCAAGAAAGAAACAATTACTCAGGCTTTCTGTGATGGCTGAATTTTGCTGCTAATCCAAAATCAAGTTCTTTATCAGATATATGGACAGGAAGCACAAAAACTGAAGTGGCAAGATATTGATCAATTTATAAGGTTTACTGACAATTGCTTTGTAGATTCCTGAAGAAGATTAGATCGTGTTCGAAATACTGCAGAAATATTTAATGGGAAAAACTGCTCCACTATTTGGATGTCTTGGTTTTTTAAGCAGTTCTGGATCTTAATGCTGAATTAAACTTGCTCATCAAAATGGATGTAATCCAGACTCCTGTAATTTTCAGGAGCAAATTTGGACTTAAAACTTCTGAATATATTCAGAAACCTGTTACAACCCCATAAACACTTTCCTTAAGACCAGACTTCAGTGTCATTAAGATGATTAAATAGCTGTAGCATCCAATATAAGGGGAGTGGCTGAAACAAATGAGATTATTCAGGAGAAAAGAAGGCACCAAGGGATCTTATAAATGTGTGCAAAAATCTGATCATTAAAAGAGACAGAACAAGACCCTTCTCGCTGGTGCTCACTAACAAGACAAGATAAAATTGTTGTACAGTGGAAAAAATATAAATGCCCCCAAAACAATAAAACACTTTTTCACTGTGAGTATGGTCAAGCACTGGAAGAAATTGCCCAGAGTGGTTGTGAAGCCTCCACACTTAGTGATATTCAAAACTTGTTTGGATATTGTGCTGAGCAACCTGTTATAGCTGTCCGTTCTCTGAGCTGAGGCACTTGACTAGAAGTCCCCCAGCCCAGGCCATGAGTCGTATCTGTGTGGACCTGACCAGGACAAGGCCAGGCCAAGACATCAGCCCACGGTTGGGGATCAGGGTCAAGCCTGGTGAAGGGAAGCAGAGACAGTCACAAAAATGGAAAGGACAAGCAGGTCTTCAGGGTTGAGCAGAGGGATGTGGGAATGTGAGTGGGCCTAGCTTGGCAAGGCCTATGTCTTGACACGGCTGTGGGGAACTAGAAGACCGGCCCTGCTGCAGCATCGTCGGGGCAGTGGCTGAGGGATCTGGGCACTAAAATGGTGTCCTGAGTTATGGGCAGGGTGGGGGAGGCCCCCAGACATTAAAGTCCATTATTGCACTCACGTCCCTTTCAGGTATTTGTGAGATACTCTCCTGTGATGTAAAGGACACAGATTAACTTCCTTGGTACCATCTCTTTAAAGCAAATCATAAGGAACCGAATGAAGCATTAATTCTCCACTGTTTTTCTAATAAATATAATGGGATCCATGAGATCGTAGGAATCTAGTTTGCACAATGATGTATTTATTTTTAGACAAATTTGCCTTAATGCCTGTAGTTCTTATCTTACCTAAATTTAACCTGGACTTTCAACTCAGAAAGTCTTTTCTAATCTCAAAACTATAGGGTAAATACATTTTCTTTTAGTTGGAATGCCTCTTTATGTAAAAATACAAGTAAACTTTTAGTTGATATTAAAGGCATGTCTATACCATTTTGAATTCAATACTACAGTGAGATACCTTGACCAACAGGGTTTAGCTCAATTTTTTTTGTTTAATATTCTGTCTGTATTCCTAATTTGTCTTAGATGTTTCAATAAGCAGACAAATTTTCTTGCCTGTAGCATTACACTATCACATAACTCTGACACAAAAGATAGTTTTTTAAAAGCTAATTTAGATGGTTTTAACTGGTGCTCATTATTAAAATTGGACATACAGACACTGTGAAGCAAGGCCACAGTAATAGGTAGTCTTAGAGTTCAATCCTGACCCTTGGAAAAAGGGAATGTGGGTTCAGGCCCTTGAGGTTAGCTGCTGTGCCCCATGGGCTGTGGAATAGATGATGTCTATTCCTCCACTGGTAACCTTCATTTCGAAAACCTTCTTCCATGTGTTGTTTCACAGATGCCCAAAAGAAACACGCTCTTTAAGTTTAAAATACTGTTGTATATAAGCAAAATGAAGAAAACAGTGTTTCATTTCCACAAAGAGAGTAAAAAGTCTCCTTCCCCACTCTTCCAAGTTCTGTTCTGCTGCTGAAGTAAGAAATAACTAAATTATCCCACAATTTTCATAACTATATCGATTAAACATATCAAGTCAAATTCATACATGGTTATTTTTAAGATTAAATTTAATTAAAATCACTGCAGGATGAAGGATATTGTTTAGCTAGCTATGGTCAAAAAAAGATATCACAGTGCCACAATTCAGTTTTCATGTCTCTGTGTTCTGCTCAGCTCAGAGGCATGGCTAGCATTGGTCTTGGAATTAGTTAATACATACTTAGTGCTTTGAAAACAGAAAAAAAAAATAGTGCTTTTTCTGATTCTAATACTTTTTCTATTTTTTTTTTCTTTTACATTGTTGTAATCAGTATTATATGTATTCATTTCATGGCTAAGCTTCCCGAACAAAGATTTGGGAAGGGCTCTACCCGTGTTTGTTACAAGCACGTTGGTGGTTAAAAAGGCCAATATGAGATAGGCACGTCCAGTTGCAAAAGGCACAGCAGAAAGACTCCTTAGGTGGTATATTCTGCAAGGCACGATTCTTTCTGCATTGTCTTTTCTCCTCTAGAGTGATCCTGCGTGCGTTCTCAAAAGCATCAGCAGCGTTATAGATAGTGTGTCTCCAGACTTCCTGATTGGAGGCCAGAGTAGACCAGTTATGTTGATCAATATGGCCAAGGCTGAGATGTTGTTTCAGGGAGTCCTTGTATCTTCTCTTCGGGGCTCCTCTCATGCAGCAGCCAGTGGTAAGTTCACCATAAAGCAAGATCTTAGGGAGGTGGTGGTCCTTCATCCTTGAGACATGCCCTACCCAGCGCAGCTGTGTTCTCAGCAACACGACCTCAATACTTGTGATTATACGTATTATTTTTATGATTAATGTCATGCATAGGTCTCATTTGATTTTTTGGTAATGTTAACATAAAGATTCTTACAGAAGCCTCTTACTTTGATACTTTCCAGTAACAGAACTTAAAAAAACTTTTAGAATTCTGTAGCTGAATGATGGATATTCTCTCGTGGTTATTTAAGACTTGAAATTTAATAGCATAAGGAAATGCTCTCTTGAGGTATTTCAACTAGATGATTGCAGGTAGTCCTTCACTGAAAAATGTAAGTAATGCAACAGGGGTATTTTTGTCATAATATAATCATATCCCTAAGGCTGTAAAAGATATGAGATTTAGCAGAATATCTGTAATTCCCAAGGGGGGTGATTATCTCCTGACAACTACCCACTAGATTCGCCTTGCTGCTTTTATAAGTCTCCTTTGTGTGAGATAATGCAGCTTAATATCCTAGAAGATCAGTTGACAGCAGTTTCGCATGTTTCACGTGAAATAATCTGTCATTATGAAATAATATAACATTTAGAATGTTCTTTAGCTATTGAGAGCCCTCCTCCAATTCAGTGATCCAGTGTAGTAGTAATGACAAAAAAAGTGATATGTCCAACAACCTAACAATATTGGGAACCTAGAATAAAAATGGTGAAATGTTATGAAAATTTTACTTTCTGTAGAAAGTTGTAAGATTTTTTGTGGTTGTTTGTTTGGTTTTGATTTTTTCCATAATATTGTAATAAGTTCAGTTCAATACAATATTGCAAGAGTACATATGAAACTGGGCTACCTTTAATCTTGCTTTTTGGGTAACAACAATGAATGACATAACACCCCTTAGCTTAATAATATCAAAAGTAGTTTGTTTCCTGGTCTGATTAAGTCCTTTCTAAGAAGTCATTGGGAAAGCTGCTGTTATCCGGGCTATCCATTAAGGTTAATTTACTGTGTGCCAGTGAATCTTCATTATGGCAGATTCAGTTGATAAAAAACTGTGCAGAAAAAGGATAAAATATCTAGATGAAGTGACATATTAAAAGTTAGATAATAACTAATTCTCTAAACTCATCCCTTCACCATCAACAGAAAAAAAACTTCTCCAGATAGTAAACCTTATTATCCACTTAGCTCAGATTTAGTAGATTCTTCATTATTTTTTTTCCCCAACATACAGCATTCATCTCTTAAGAAACACATTTTTTGTTCTAATCATCCTTCTCTAAACTCTAAATGGTGCAAATCTCCATTGAAGTTAGCTTTTGCTATAAGAATAAATATTCAAAAAAGTAACAAATGGTGAAATATATTATCAGCTCTTCCTACACACTGATTCAATAAGAGATCATTCTAATACCTAGTATCACAGTGTCATACTTAATTGAGAAATTTATGTGTTAGAAAAACCCAAAGAAAAAAACGACCCCACCCAGCAGCTTAATTCAAACCCAGAAGACAAGATTAAAAAAATAACAAAAAGAATCTCAAATTCACAGAATTCTAAAGATCATTAAATTTAAATGACAAAGAATCTACTATTTCTTTCCAAATTGGCATTTTTGAAAGAAATACTCATAAGAATGGTGGTTCCAAAAATAAGTAACAAAGGATTTGCTAACAGATGTAAGTTTGTGTCTTTTTGTGTCTTTTTATATCTTTATGCTGAATATTTAAGTCACAATCACAAAACATGAAAATGAATTAATTCTTATTCATACTAGCACATTATTTTTATTGGCTCAACAGGCCGAACTGGGTTGGATATCAGCATTAGAAATTACTTTGAACAATGTCAGCTGGAATCAGTGGAAGTACTGGTATGATATTAGATTATTGGAAAGCTGGCGTGACAGAATAATGCTAAATAAATATGAATATTTGTCGACTCTTTAAAAAATACATTTTCGGCTAGCTTCATGCTTTTTCTCTTTTCCATAGATGTTCTTAGCAACTAAGGTGTACGTGCACAGATTATCAGAGAAACTAAATTTGTCTCATGTGCAAGTAATATCATTAGAAATATTAGAGGTATTTTCTTTTTGCTCAGTCAGAGAATACAAACTATATTGTACAGCTTACTTGAACAAGCAAATCTAAAACAACACAAAAAACAGCTAGAAAAAGGAATATAAGTCATTACAAAGAATGGCTGGTGGGTAATGAAGCAATGATCACCTTAGAGTAACTTTGAGCAAATGAAATAGAGGGAAAACACCATGATGTCCTTGCCTTAGCCTTAAAAAAAGGACAAAAATCAAAAAGTGGAAGACTAGCCCCTAAAAAGTATTGATACAAATGGTCCACTTAATTATGAACATTAAATGAACACTTTTCTTGAAAAAGGCCAGAACTGTTCATCCATAACATTTAGTCCTATGGGCTTACAGCAGATAATTTTAGAAGACTGAGCTTATTAAGTCAGTTTATCAGCCTTGAGAAACAAAGGGTTGAGAAAAAAAAGGATAAGATGATTTCTATATCCAAGATGGTACTGAAAATTTAATGGGCTCACAGACTGGGCACTTTATATTGCATGCAATGCAGATTCCTTCATATATTTGTAGGAAGTCCAACAAACCAGATTTTCTTCCACACATGCAGATCAACCATGCAAAGTATATGTATTTGAACTACTACAAACATTTTAAACACAGTAAATTCATTTTCAGGCCTTGTTTCAAACCAAACCATGCATGTATGCATGTCAGACTAGCATAAGACATGCAACTGGGAGATGTAGTGGCAGAAATGCTGGGAAAAATTCATAGGACTCAAAATTTTGAGGTCTGAAACTGAAAATGTTGTGTTTCATGGAACTTTGCATCAAGAAGCTACCAGTATTTCTGAGAATCTAAAAGAACCTGAAGTAAGCCAAAGTCAAGTTTAGCTTGATTCCAGCAGAGTTAAAAATGGTGGATCTCGAAGGGGCTTAACTCCTTACATGTTTTCCGGAAAACCAAAACTGTCAAAGATTGATGAAGAATATTTTTCAAAAAATTTGTTATCTTATGAAAGTTAAGATTTTTCAAAGACATATTGCCAACCATGAACACGTGAAGTGATTTTAAGCAATTTGTAATCCAGATGGAGATAAAGTAGGAACCACCTTCAATCCCTACAATATCCTGGCTAATTAAGGAATTATTTATTTTTCATCTTTTTCCTCAGAGCCATTGGCATTGTTTGACAGTATTCTTTATATGAACTTATTTCCCCCAAAAATATTCCTTCTCAAAAGAATAATTATACCTTCTTTACACAGCTCTGTAAAGGCACACACAGAAACAGTAGTTCACAGTTAAATATTCTCCTAATTTACCTCCTGTAGTCCTGAAACATGGGGTTGTAGTTTGGCAGTTTCTTAATGTGGATATGTCAGAATTGAAAGAAATACTTTAAAAAACCCATAGAAAGTAAATAGCAATATTTTGGTAAAATAAATTATATTTAAAGAGTGATTTAAGAAAAGAAAGCCTGGACTTGGGTGGGCTGGGAGGGGAGCTGTTCACCTCTCTTCAACACAGATCAGACATATTTTAATTCGCGAATGGCATTCCTGAAGTAGGATGAAGGATTATAATCAGTGTATATTATTATATAACATATGAGAAAACCTCTTCTCCTAGCATTTTGGCAGAGTTTACTTTAAAATAACAAGTCACACTTTCTTAATTAAAGGCACCACTAGTATTTAGAATTATTTCTAAGCAGACATCTTTCAGGGTTTACTGTTTAGAAGTATGAAAAGAAGTTTATTATTAAGA
Source organism: Neopelma chrysocephalum (assembly GCF_003984885.1). Lineage (NCBI taxonomy): Eukaryota > Metazoa > Chordata > Aves > Passeriformes > Pipridae > Neopelma > Neopelma chrysocephalum. Next base: position 619,023 of record NW_020897702.1, read on the forward strand.
CAAATAGAATCACTAAAGAGGAATCAATTATTGGAGAACATAACATGACTCTGAAGTTCTTGTTTTTAATTTTTTTTTAGTAATAAAATTTAGCCATGGAAACACTTTAGATTTTAATACAGTAGAAAAATTGATATATTCTGTTTGCTAGAGTGATACTAACCTTGGCACTTGTGATGTGGAAGAAATTTGAATATACATGCTCATAAAATGCAAATTCAGAAGGAAAATATGCCTGATATTCTGACTAAATATTTCAAATTAAGACTGTAAATAAATTTAGAATCAAAATGAAACTACAGCAAAGCATAATGAATTAATCATTACAGAATTTGAATTACCCAGATGTAAGCTCTGTATGAGTCTCTAGATCCTGGCAGAAAGAGACACTGTTTGAAAACAAGAGACTGCTAATGTTGACAGGAAACAGATAGGAAAAAAAGTATAGGACAATAAAGGAATGATTGATGATAGATTTATTTCCATACAGACTACTCACACTCTATCTTCTGAAAACACGGTTTGCAAATTCTGAAATATTTTTAAGGTGTTCTGGTCTGCATAATATATATATTCTTGAAATTCAAGGTACGTTTTCGTGCATTTCTATTTTTTTCTTATTGAAAATAATAACCATAATAATAGCAGTTTACACCTTGCCTATCCTTGAATCTGGTCTGAATTCAAATTCTTAAGTGATATAGATTATACACTGTTACTTCCACATTTTTAAAGGAAAGTGAAAATTGTACAATATTTTTACTAGAGGTGATCTATTAGGATGATGTATTTCAAAAATTAAAGCAAAAAAACAGGAGAAAATATTTTCTTATGTATCCTTCTGCTAAGTACTAATATTACTTTGAAAAAAAGTTGAAACAGTTGTGAAAATGGGGACCTAATCTCTTCTGACTCAATCATTTTTTCTGATTTTTTATTTTAAGAGTAATTTAATTTTACAATGAATACCAATTTTCATAATGGGACTGAAATAATTTGCTTGAATTTCCTGGAAAATCTGTTATCAAAGTATCTGGAACAAATATATGCATTGTACGTAAATGTATAAATTCGATAAACATAAATTTACATTAAAAATACAAGAGAAAATTAATACGACAGTTGTGTCTAAAACAGTGAGTAATTTTTACATTTTGTGAATCCTCAGTAAGACCTTAACAGGGAAAATATCCAAGATTATTACCAAATTTCAGGGAAAAAACATGGATTTATTGCTAAAATACAGAGGAAGCATATAAATAGTTTCATTTTTAGAAAATATGACTTCCAGGCAAGGTGAAAAGATGTCAAATTGTGTAGGGAACATGTCCCGAGGTGCAACAGGAAGACACCGAAGCTAGGGGACATGCGCAGAAACAAACACTCCTATTGGTTAAGAGTCACGTGGGAACAGGGTATAAAAGACCGCGCGTTGTTTGAATAAACCTCTTGGTTTACCATCTCACAGGGAGCGTGACATGATTTCTTTATTATATAAAGGCAGCATGCCACGTGCATGCTACAAAATTGTACTGTTGAAAGACAAGAAGGCTGGAGATTTAAACTCATAACATAGAACACCAGAGAGGTGTTGTCCATGTCCACTATTATTACAAAGATTTAGATTAACTGTCAAAGTTAAGTTTCAAATTCATTTAATTTACCAAGGTAGTGCCTTAAATCTTCACCTTTCGAGGACTTCAAGAGAAATTTAAACAGTCATTTGCTACTAAGGATTGTATATAGATGTTCTAAACTGGAGCGATGAGTTGAATTAGATCTGGATGCTTTTCCCTTTCACTTTTTATCACTACAACTTTTTTATTGCAAATATATTAGAAATGTACAAACAGTTAAATACGATTAACTTCTGTGTTGTTCATTATCGACAATGTAGGAAATTTGGTGCATAACTGAAAACTAAATAAATATACCACAAATTTCACAGGTGCAATATAGAAACCTAAATACAAACTGATATTCTGAAAAGTCTTATGCAGCTGCTATTAAACTGACTGATTATTTTGGTAACTAAATTTTGGATACCAGCTATATTCGTATATCAATTTACTATTTGCAGTTACCCTGACACCTTAAGTTTATAGCCAAATCCATCCTAATTTTAATTCTGTTGGAGTTTATCTCATAGTCACCCAGCCAAGACCTAATAGTCAGGCATTTTGGAATCATTTTTAAATCATCTGTAAATATATGCTATTAGAGTTAACACTTTTATTATTGAGTAAATATAGCCATAGGAAAAGCAAATGATGCTCCGAAAACATCAGTGATCAAAGCACTCTTACAAGATACATGAAAAAAATTCTCCCTCTCCCCATGCTTCTCCGTCAGATAATTAAAATCTGTGAGTGCAGTCAAAGAACCACAAAATCAGAAAATCAGGGAATTACAGAATGCTTGTGCAGAAGCACAAGCAAAGTTAAAGTTAACTGAACCAGGTTGCTCAGGACCATGATCTGTTGCATTCTGAATATCTTTACAGAAGGAGACTTCACAGTATCTCTGGAAAACCTATTACAGTTGGTCACTTTCACAGTAAAAAAAGATTTTTCCTAAGTTCAGATGGAATTTCATCCTTTTTAATTTGCGCCCATTGCCTCTTGTCTCATCAGTGGGCAATATTGAGAGCCGTCTGGTTACCATTTCTTCATTCCCTCCCATCAGGTACTTATACACAATGATAAGATCCCTCTTAAGCCTTCTCTTGTCCAGGCTGAACTGTCCCAGCTCTCCCAGAGAGAATTAGTATATTTCAATGCCAACAGGGTAATACCAATATTACAATGCATAGTTTGTTCCTGTAATTTCTATTGGTTCACAAAATCTAGGAATATCATGTATAGAAACATAAATATTGGTCATACAGGTTAGAAAAAGTGTCTTTATATGTATTTGAAGAGCAGTACCCAACTAAAATTGTAGAAACCAAATGTTTCATGTTGGTATCTATGTATGTTTTTAGAAAGAGTGAAACTAAGGAGTGTGACTGCTCTGCAAGTATTTCAAACAGCCCAAAGGCAGCATACACCTTTTAATGCACCAGGATGTGCCACCTAAAATATGTCTATATGGAGTGTCAGGCCCAATTCTTCACCCAATCAAGTAAATGAGAATTTATCCACTATTTTCAAAGGGATTTAGATTGAGCTTAGAATCAGATTAAGAAAATAAATATTGCAAAAGTATTCCTGACTTATTTTAAAAGTATCTAAATGCAATTCACTCAGTGTGACCCCAAAAAATTCAGCACAGTATCAAAAAAAACCAAAACAGCTGTGTAATTTGATGCTAAATTAATCTACCTAGACCAATTAACCTAGAACAGGTTTCCAGGTGCAGCTATGTAATATCAACAGAAATAAACTCATAAAGGAGAGAAAGATTGAGTGAAGAAAACTTCTAAGGGAAATCAGGACAGAATTGAGAATAATTATAAAAAAGCCTGGGATCAAGGGTCTTGCAGACAATTTTGCACCAGAGTTCAAGATAATACAAATTATTTTATCATACTTGTAATTCACTGATGCATTAAAAATACAGTAAAATACTGTAACTCTATTGAAATCTTTGCTTTGCTTTGTTTTTGAGGGGGGGAGGAAGAATGATTTCTGCTAAATTTTCTGGCATTTTAGTTTGCTAAAATTACATCTATGAAGGACTAAATTACTACCAATGCACAACAAAAAAAATGTTTCATTACTGAAAGAAGAACTATACATCTACACAAGTGTGGGCTTCTGTTGCTTACTGGAATCCCATTGCCTTTCATTTTTTAGCTATTAAAATTCTGATATAATTTAAACATGGAAAAGTAGAAACTCTCGTATTTTCCTTGAGGAAAGTTTAAACCTGGTTAAATACTCATATTAGTAAAAGCAGGACCTCAAATAGTTGGTAAATTATCCACCAGAGCCCAAGTTCTGTGAAGGGAAGCAGAACAAATACAAGCCAAATTATCTTGACCAGTTATGAAGCAGTACATGCTAGCCTGTGAGGAAATTGGAGGTAACAGTTCTAGGTTAATTCCATATAGCTGTTAATGCATAAACTGATTGGATGGCATCTCCAGTTCTCTTACTTTTTTTTTCTGCTACCCTTTTCCTATTTCATTTTTCTTCCTTTTTTTTCCCCTCTCTCTTTTTTTTTTCTCTTTCGAAAATGTTCCCAAATATTACTGTACTACAGATTTTCCATTTTTAGTATCAGCACCTTCACACTTAATGTTGTTCACATTGTTTGCTGGCAATGTCCATTCTACCTGCTTATAGAAAGATAATGATAAATAATTTAAATACTTTCAGATGCCTTCCATATGAGGTGTAAACTATGTAAATATTCCAGCTCATTATGAGCTGAGATTGAAACTGAAACTCAGAAAGTAGATTCTTAATATATATACATCACAGCAGCATAACTGGCATAAGTAGTGCTTTTATGAATATATAGGGGAAATACAGGCTTGTTAATGTTTTCAGAAATCATACCTGTGCATTTTTAATTAAACTAATAGAACATTAATAGTGTTTTGTATATGGACTGTTTTCAGAACTGCTTTTTAATGAAAAATAATTGTAACAACTAATTTTATTTTATATTTATTTGAGTGTACATTATATATAGTTGTATTGGTTTTTTTTAATTGAAATGACATTTCATACGAAAGAAAGCAGAACTTATTACTGTCTTTTCCTAGGCTCATTATAATCCTAGTCATAGTGGTATCATCCACACACAGAATTAATGCGGTTAAATCTTCATTTCATCAAGATTTTCAAGAGCATTAATTTGCATGTTGCAAGAATAGTAACTGTAATCTCCTTTCCTCGGGTAGATCCATCAATATTTGGGACTTCATAAGTGAAACCAAAAAAGAACAATTTAGAGTATGGAGACAAACAGTTCTACTGTAATTCAATCTTAATAAGAAATTGCTAATTCCTAATAAAGTCTTTTCCAGTCTACTTTCTATGTCTTTAGAACTTACTAGAAGCTAAAAATGTATTTTCAATTATTTGTTCCCCGATGTTTCCTTTAATAGAAATTAAATAATAATTTAGTATCCAATGTTCATAGCAAATATTCAGTGGTAGATAACTGATAGCTTAATGCTGAAGGATGGAAGGACCAAGAACTAGACGGTTGAATGTGTAACTCACGATGGGAATCATTATGGTTTTTTGTAATACAGTTAGCTTGATAATAACTCACAGTTCACAGATGTAGTTATAAGTAAGGAAATTCAAATGTAATAGCTTTTGGGGAGATTTGAAGCTGTCCATTTCATACCATATTGGTAATTAAGATTTAATTAGATCTGGCTCTGCTGAAATTTCATTCAGGACAAGTAGACACCAAAATGAAGTTTGGTGCCATTCAGGAGTTTTGGTTTGGTTTAGGTTTGTTTTGGTTTGAAGTCTACAGCATATATGGCACAGATTTAATAAATAAACTAAGCACTGAGGTTTTTTGTATATTTACTTAGTATCACTGCTGTTGGGAGAGGAATGCAATATTTTAAAATCCTGTCTACGTGCTTCAGCCTAGGACATTTTATGGAATACGAAAAATCCTCAGGAGTTTTAGGAGCATGTTGACTGGTCACTGAGCCAGTATTGTGTGACTTTTCATCCCTGATGACTTGCATTACATATGACAAGGGAAAACAAAAAGCACATAAAGGAAATTAAAAATTCTTCTTTATTTTTTTTCAGGATTTCTAGATGCTTATCTATAATTAATGATCCCCCATTAATCACAGTTCATATTTTGCTGTCATTTTTATCTATTAAAATACACTCACATCAAATTAGAATTATTCAGTCAACTGCGAAATAGAGACCTGTAGGTAAAACGTAAGTAATGATTATTAGGAAAGATTTGTAACAACTCTGTTTCTTTCTAAATTTTTAGAAGTATTTAAAATTCCAGTTGCATTTCACACACTCTGAATAAATCCTTTGTAAAGCTATAAACGGGATTTTTGTATCTAAAAATAACCTTTTGTATTTTATACTTTTAAAGGAACTTCCTAAGACAAAGCTCTGTGTTTCTTTGACATGTCTCTGTAGAAGATTTTAATACAGAATAATATCACTTCTGTATTAAAAAAAAAAAAATCAAATTCTCTGAAATTTGCATGTTTTTCTTTGATGTTTCTGTTTTTCAGTTGCTCTTACTGCATTATATTTTCTAGGGGTTTTGAATACTCTAATTAGACATTATTTTGAAGTCTGTTGATTTTCTGCTTTGAGAATAAAACTGCTAGGTCACTGAAGAATTATCACATGCCCTGTTTTTCCCAATCTTGTGATGCCATTTCTATAAAATTCAGATTTTCAGACTGATAAAAATATGTTGTTGGAAACCAATATTTCCTGGTACCTGGTACGCTTCCTTGAAAGTGTAGTTTTCCTGGACTGTTGACATTAGGTAGTGAAGATGAGACTGCAAGTATTTCACCTCATTCTGGTTTATTGAGCTCTTCAACACTGTTCCAGGAGCTTTTCACACTTTTATTTTACAACTAAAAATGACATTTCCATGTTTTAACAGACACTTCTGAAAACCTGTAACAAAACCTTTGCATCATATCAGATCCTTTCCATTGAAAGAATTAAAAATCAAACCCAGTAAAATAACATTATTTTGTTGACTCCAGAGCAGATCCAGTGTTAGGTGAAGTGGGGAAAATATCTAGTCAATATGCTTTAGAGGTGCAATCACAGATCAGTGCTTGTGTGATCTACTCAGAATAATTTTTCTGCAGGCCACCAGTCACTTCCTTGAATGTAACATATAAGAATGTAACATAAGAAGCCACAGTACAAATATTACTGTTATTTTGCATTCATAGCACCTGAAGATTATTTACAGAATGGTCTGAGGGCTCATTGATGTTTAAAAAGAGGAGAAATTTACTTGAAAGAGGCATTTTCTTCATTCAGCATACTGAAGCTACACTTTGAGTATATTTTGGTGAAAACTGAATCACAGAATCACAAAATATGCTCAGTTGGAAGGGACCCACAAGGATCATTGAGTCCAACTCTCAGCCTTGCACAGGACCATCCCCAGGAGTGACACCATGTGCCCAGTAGTATAGTCCAAAGGTTTCTTGAACTCTGTCAGGCTTGGTGCTGTGACCACTTCTCTGGGGAAACTATTCCAGCATCGAACCACCCTCTGGGTGATGAACCGCTGTTGGCGGAAGGGCTCGGAACAAACGCACGCGACCAATATTTCCACTTTATTTACAAAAAGATACCCTTTATGTATTTTTACTGCACCCCAGCACGTGATCTGTCTTCTACATTATTGGTTACATGAAAGTGTCTACGATGTACGCATGCCCTATTGACTACTTCTAATTGGATTATAGCAGGTGTCCACACGAGGTGAGAACATATGTTTACCTTTTGGGACTCCTCCTTAATCTTGGCATAAATCCTTCTTTGTTTCAGCTTCAGAGCCTGAAGCCATGCTGATTGCGCAGCTTCTTTTTACTGACTGTGCCTGGCCATGTCAAGGCCTACAAAAATGCAGGAGAAATTGCTCACACAATCCTGCTTTCTCAACAAACTTTTTTCTAATATCTAACCTAAACCTCCCATGTCACAACTTCAGGCCATTCCCTCAGATTCTGTCACTGGTCACCACAGAGAAGAGATCAGTGCCCCTCCTCTTCCCCTCACAAGGAAGTTGTAACTGCAATGAGGTCTCCCCTTAGTCTCCTCTTCTCCAGGCTGAACAGACCAAGTCCCTTCAACTGCTCCTTATACGGTTTCCCCTCAAGGTCCTTCATCATCTTCATTGCCCTCCTTTGGACATTCTCTAAGAGATTAATATCTTTCTTATATTGAGGTGCCCAAAACTGCGTACAATATTCCAGGAGAGGCCGCACCAGTGCAGAGCAGAGGGGGACAATCCCTGCCCTTGACCAGCTGGCAATGCTTCACCTGATGCCCCTCAGGACAGGATTGGCCCTCCTGGCTGCCAGGGCACTGCTGACTCATATTCAATTTGCCATCTATAATGCCATTGGTTTCCTGCATCTCATTGAAATAATTTTTAAATACAAAAAGCATTAACTTTAACATATTAGAGATTTCAACATACTAGAGGAATGAAACCCTCTCTATGACAACTTAAGTCCTACTTGATCTTCCTAGTGGTCTTTTGTAGGTGCATAAAAAAGTAGTCCACAGATTGTTCAATTTCCACAAAAATTAATTGCCAAACAAGGCAGTGCTTCAACTACTTGAGGTCCACAAATAATTACCTTATTTTAAACACAATGAATAAAAAATGTCATTCAAAAGTGCCTTGTGAAGATGTTTTCAAAAGCCATTACTTCCCTCTGGAGGGAAAATGAAGAAAAATGGTATCTCAGGAGAAGACAAGAGTTATTATTTTATATTAGATGATAACACAAATGAAACCTAACCTCATGCCTAAGACAACCACCTAGCTAAGGGTAAGTTTGGTCTATGGATCTTTCTCTAGAACTGTTTTGACCTATACAGGTTTAATAGTTATAAGTTACAGGAAGTTTCAGAAGAAGGGCTGAAAACAGAGGAGTAGCCCAAAAAGCCAGAAGAGCTATTCAGCTCAGCCTAAAATAGACATTAAAGGCAAGATTCAGTTGCCTAACTATTGGTGTTTACTATCACATTAGTCACTGTGAAGCCTCTAACACCTGTTCTGGAAGTACTTGGTTCTTGGAGATCTAAATCTAAAGTCAGGTATATCAGGCTTCCATGTGTGTCCTGATTACACTATGGCATGAGAAGTTACACCAAATAACTGTTAGTGTATAACCACATCAAGACCTAGAGCTCATTTGAACGTAAGGGAGGTTTAGAAATCTACCTCACATGTACATACCTCCTTGTAGATATTACCTCAAGGTTCTTAGTCTAAAAATACAACCCAATCCTTTTTGCTGAGTTTCTACAACAAGATTCAGCTCTTAAACATAGGCGTCTTATATAATTTTAGGCTTCATGCAGCATCCTGATTTCAATTTAGTTAACATTCCAGAAAGAAACTTACCTCATCTATGACCTACAATACAGTCCAGAGCCTAAGATGGGTTCACAGAGGGATGGTCCTGTTTAACTAGTTTGATATCCTTCTATGATAAGGTCACATGGCCAGTGGATGAAGTGAAGGCACTAGAACCATAGAATGTCCTGAGCTGGAAGGGATCCTCAAGGATGATCGAAGTCCAACTCCTGGCCCTGCACAGGAATATCCCCAAGAATGACATCATGTGCCTGAAAGCATTGTCCAAGCACTCTGTGAACTCTGTCAGTCTTGGTGCTGTGACCACTTCCCTAGGGAGTCTGTTCCAGTGCCCAGCTACCCTCTGGGTGAAGAACCTTTTGCTGAAATCTAACATAAACCTCCCCTGACAAGGTCTCAGAGACTAACTTCCTGCAAGAGATACTTCAGGAAATGGTATCCATGCTAGATTTTTTTATCCAATATTCATCAGCCTGCCTCTCCCTCTACTCGCAATATTTTATATCTACTTTTTAAAATTGATACAGTATGTAGAGAAATAGTTATTTGGTAGTATCTAATAGCACAATCAGGCTAGTTTTCTTTGGGCAAAATTAAATGTCATTGTACCTCAAGCTAGTGTATAACTTATCCATGTGTTCCTTCACAACAATAAGTGAGCTGTTAGCAGTCATTGTTGAAAGACTTAATAAGATATTACAGGCTTTCCACATTGTTGATTCTAAATACAGTAATTAGACTCAGTTACAATAAGCTTGTAATAAAACTATAATGATATCAGAGACATTTAAAAAAATGCTGTAATGCAACAGGACAAAAAGCTGAAATAATCAACATAGGTAAGCCATATAGAGTTGACTGAATCACTAAATCAGAATACATTTACAGAAAAAGATAAACAAATTCTGAAAAAAAAATATCAAACTCTAGTCACTATCATTTCACTTTACTGCTTTACAGGGTACTTTCACCAGGAGTCTTCTGTTTTACAGGCTGAAAAAGTAGAATTTTCCTACATCTTCACTCTGCTTTTTTAAGTCCTGCTAAAATAGCTGGATTGTTATATTTCCGGCCATAGTGAAAGCATTTTTTATACTCCTCATCCCTCAAGACTAATAGAAATGATGATTTGGATGGATGAAGAACACATTCTTTACAAAAAAGGGCCTGTGCTTTTTAGCTGGAATGTATAAAAACTCCTGATGACTCAAGAAAGTGCTTCAAGGGCACCTCAAGGGCATGCACGATTGAGCATAATTTACCGATCAACTCTTGAGCTCTTAGGTGCAAACAGGAAATGGTAGAACACCAAGGTGATAAAAAGTCCCAGGACCCTTTGAGCAGAAATAGAATGTTTTAACTGAAAAATATGCATCATGATTCATCAGCAACAGTAGCACCAGTCAAGGTTATTTCCTGCATAGGACTACGGAGTGTTTGATTAAAAAATTGCTGAATACACTCAGACCTTTACAGTATTTCTCATGCTTCCTTTGCTTCATCACTGAGTGTCACTATGACACAATCATTTTCTGTCATGAGGGGCTCATGATGGTGACAAGAATTTGTTACATATTTAAAAAATGTCTACTACTTCTATAAAGAAGGAAACAAAGATTTCCCTTAACAAGACACTGAATCCTGACAGATTTATCTAATGTATAACATTTACTATGAGTAAATTGAAGTAATCTTAATGCCTTTTTCTACTTTCCTTCATTTGTGGTCTTTTTCACCAGTTCTTTTCTTTTTTTCTTTGTGGCAGTGTACTATGAATTAATAGCTAAAGAAATATGCAAATTCAATATCATGCCTCAATACAAACAGTGAATTTATGTTCATTTTAGTTTGTATCTGTCTGTCTGTCGTGCTTCACTCTTTCAAGACCTATTTATATAAAGTGTTCAACTGCTGGTGTGTGGATTTTAGTTTCATTTTTCCAATAGCAATGCAGCCAAAGCTATTTTCATCCTTTAATTTGAACTATAATTTCAAACAATGCCATTATTAATACCGGAAAAAGTCAAAGTAGGAAGAATCCTATCTTTGAATTAAGAAAGAGAAGGGAGAATGCACAGACTCATTTTCACACAGTACAAAAACACTGTTTCTAGCCATAACTTGGCTAAATGGAAAACTTCAAATCTCACCATTATTTTTTATTGCTACTGCAAAGAAATGTTTATCTAATATTCCTCTTATCTTTATGACTATTCCATATGTAATTTGCATAGGCAATTCCAAAAAGAAAAATGATGCATCTGATGGTAATTACACCTGGCTCACATTGAGAATATAGTTAAGTAAATTTAATTTGCTTTGTAATAACTTTCAAGGCATTTTATGTTACACATTTGCATGTAAACACCTTAAAATATTAACATAGTTATGCCAATTGAGGGAAAAATAATTCCTGAAGGTCAAGGTGAAAGTATAATGTCTTTGAATGAAATTAATTTATTTCAAGTAGTCATAATCATTATTCTTCTTATTGTAAGTAACTAGAATGATTGACTGATGTATCTGATGCAGTTTGACCTACTGATGGAGAGGGAGCATCAAAGAACTCACCATGGAAATTTCATTATTCACTGCACAGTGACATAACCATCTGCTGAAAAATACAATGGATGAGTTGTACCCAGGATGAGCACAAACATCCCACCTGGGACCCTATTTGAATTATCCTTTTTTAGTGGTTAGGGAGAAGTTATAATTTCCTGGTGACAAATCTCTTTTGAAATAATGTGGCATCAAGAAAAATCAGTAAGGGAATGGGGAGGGGGAGGGAATATTTTCCTCTCAATCTGAACTTTACTGGTAAATTAGCAAGCAATGTTTTCTTTTAAAGTCTTCATTATATTAGTGATCATATTAATAAAGCATGAATTATACATCCTTACTTGTACAAAATGGATCACTCTCAACATTTCAGAGCAGATATTTAGTGGCCTAGATTAAGTATATTCTAATGTGAATATATCAATTCTATCATACTTTTTAATTATTCTCATGCATATTGGTACCAGTAATGGGCTTTATTTACATTATCATATATATTATGGTCCTGATGCTCAATAGTGGCTTAAGTCTTCATGTGTGGAGATCTTTTTGGGTTTAGCTTCAAACATAACTGGACAATGCCATGTCATACTGCTAAATACAGATAATACCCAGAGATGCAAAAGCAGAATACCTTCCTATAGCTGTAACTGTATATGTAAAAGGGTTTAATCTCATCTGTACCATATGATCCTGTATGATATTGATTGTATCTCTGTCATATAACTTTAAGAAACTCTACTAACACTGCTACATGAATTTAATACGAAAAAGACAGATTGATGAAAATTTCATTATTTATTCTTTTAATGATGATCTGAGCTAAATAAGAATGCAGCCTTTTTTGTAATTAAAAGATGTTTTAATTATACAAAGACCCCAATACATGTATCTATAAAATTATGTATTAGATACTTATGAGATGCACCAAATTACATACATTCACATATACATATACAGAAAAACTGAAAAAATTAAAAACATTAATTAATGTAAACTTAAACATATTTTTATTCATACTGAACAATTTTTTTCCCAGAAATCTCCATTTTTATATGAAAATTCATGTTTTATTTTAACTAAAGATGGAAAAAATTATGCATACAGATAATTGAAAACATTGCCTACCTCCCAAGCTCTCCTTAAAACCTGACTCTTCTCTAATGGAGATACTGTCTTCAGTAATAGAAGTTAAGATAATATTTCACTTGGAGTTGTACAGTTACTTATTCTTGCACAACACTATTAACTTAAGGCATTGAATATATTGCTACAATAGGCTTCTTGTTTAACAAACAAAATTAGAAAAAGTTAAATGTATGCAAAATTATGTAACAAGAATTTGAGTGATATTTATGATCTAAATAGATTCTTATTGCTATGGAACAGTTTCTGCAGAATACCACATGTATTTATTACTGTTTTTGTAAATGAAGCTTATTTGCCTTATTAACAAAGTAAGATGTGGAATATTTTAACCTCAATAAAGTAATGAATATCAAAAACATAAAGGAATTTAGGTGGAACAAGATTTGGAATTTTGTTTTTAGCATAGCAGAACTGGCAAATATACAAATGACTGAAATGCAAACATGCATCGTTTTCTGCTATCAAATGTAAAACAAAAAACAAATCCTCTTTCAATATGGCTATCAGTGTTTTTGTATGATATAAAAATATTCTTCTGATCTAGGATGATGCTATAGGGAAACATTAGAAGTTCTAACTCAAAAGGAAATACACACTTGAATACTTAATGCTGTTAAAACATTAAAACACGTCTATGCATTAAAACCACTCAGATCTACAGTCAATTTGTGTCTATAATCATAAGGATCTTTACTACCTTCAGTTACCCTGATCTTCATTAGTGCCACCAAAAACCTTAAAAGACTTTTGGATAGGATTATTACAGAAATTGAACTTTAATTGGAACTTAATCTCTATAATTATGCATAATTACCCATGTTTAGTACTCCTACTATGAGCACACATTTTTCTTTAGCTGTAAGGCAAAATGAGTTAAAGCTTCTAGAAGCACTGCATAACACGATTTGTATGCACTTCACTGACTTTATTAAGCTGTATACTTTTAAAATTCAATTAAAAATGTATTTTCACTTTTTGGCCTTTGACTTTGGCAAGGAATATGAATAGAAAAAAGTACAAGTCTTGATGGCAAGTGACAGCTGTTCATTTCTTTTGTTCCTTGAAACATGGGCCAAAAATTATGTAGTACTGTCCTTTGCCTGACTTCTTTCCGTTCTGAAATCCACAGATGAACCAGTGTACAAACACAAGGGAAAAGAAGTGCACATTTAATACAGTCATATTATTTTTCAAAGATAAGTATGGTTAAATCAGACTCACTTAGCCTTAGAGTCTATTTAAACTACCAATCATGTTGGTTGTCACCCCAGGGAGTAGATTTGTGATAACACGGCACAGTCATTTGTAAAACCACCCTTCATAAGTAATGCAGCTTGCTTGTATGAGTTTCACCATCTGTAAAGAAACAGCCACATGCTGGGACTTCTGTTTGTGCATATTAAGTTTTCTGAGCTCAGTCTTTTAAAACTCGATAGCTGTGTCAGCAGTATTTGTATTCAGTAGCCACCATCATCATCAATTTTGCAAAATCAGTTATGAGGTTATATACATTTACTTTTATAGCCTCAACCATCACTGCACCTGCCTCGGAGTTACTTACAGATATCATACCTGTGGTGTTCTGTGGATAAGGAAATACTATGCCCGTGGAAAGTGTTTAAAATACATTATTATTATTCTGATTTGGTAGTAATATTTTAAATAAGGAAGAACTAAGACATGGTCCGAAGTTTTTTACTCAATTCAGTTTTTCTTGTTTAACAAGAAAGCACTGTGTCATTTCTTAAAATTAAGTGAATGGAAGCGCTAATAAGGGATAGAAAATCAGGGTTGTTTTCTTTTACATATTTCTACCAAATCAGTTACTTGATTACCATTAGAAAGGTGAGAGTAATTGATCAACATAACTGGTCTACTCTGGCCTCCAATCGGGAGGTCTGGAGACACACTATCTTCAACGCTGCTGATGTTTTTGAGAAAGCACAAAGGATCACTCTTGAGGAGAAAAGACAATACAGAAAGAATCGTGCCTTGCAGAATATACCTCCTAGGGAGTCTTTCTGCTGTGCCTTTTGCAACCGGACGTGTATATCTCATATTGGCCTTTTTAGCCACCAACGCGCTTGCAACAAATGTGGGTAGAGCCCTTCGCGAAACCTAGCCATGATGATGATGATTTCTACCAAATCAGTTACTTGATTACCATTAGAAAGGTGAGAGTAATCAAACTGTATATATGTTATTTAATTTTTTGTCTATTTTTTTAATCTTGTGGGAATGATCACCTGAATTTTCAATATAATATATTATTTTTGGACAAAGGGAAATACAGATGTGCAGCAAATTCAGGTATAGAAGTTCGATATTGCTATTGATTATATCAATTAGATAGATGTCACTAACCAGAAGCTGGAGGGTAACTATATATTTATGTGGGGGGGGGTGTTTGTGTAATATTTGCATGCACTTGTACTTTTGATTTTGTTATCGAACTTGAATTCCTCAAATCTGAGGACAATGAAAGAAGAATGTATACATGATTGAGACTTTCAGAAGGAAAACTGGAGAATCATACTTTACCACTCAGAAAGAACCATATACTAAAAGTTTTAATCTGTATCTGAAAAAATAATTCCTGCATAATGTTTCATTGATGTCTAGATCATGTAAATAAATATACTTTGAAAAATGTTGATGCTTAATTTTTCTCTTTCAATTCCATTTCATGAATCAAGCTCCTAAATTAAAGGAACAAATCATTTGATTCACCTATCTGAACATATCTAAGAGTCTTAAGTTTAAAACATATTAGTGACCTTCAGCTTTTCAATTCTAATTTGAAAAAGACATACCCATCTCCAATCTGAATAGCTTTCCAGTATTCCCTGTATCCCTACATTAGATCCAAGCATAATGACTATTCTTCTATTTTACCGGTGCATCTCTATCCATTGTGATTCACCCAGAAAGCAGCAGGTATGGTTTTTATTGCAATGTTTTGTTACTATGATTCTGTGTTGCTACTTATTCCCGGTTTTAGTTTTGTATTTTACATTATACAGTAATTAAACACAAGAAAATAGCAACAATATTAGAAACAAAGACCAGAGTAGTGGATTTTTTTTTTCACTTGAACACCCTGATCAGTATTACATGCTTTCTCTCTCTAGTTCAGTCATACTTTAATGATACAACATTCAAGAAAGTTTCAGAATTTTCAAGGTTTTCTTGTGATTAAAATGTTCTTATGGTACAGACATACATGGAAACACTTCAGCCTGAAGAGCTCTGTAGCTTGATTTTGCACTTATTGGACACTTCTGTACCTCCTTGAGCTACTATATAATATAACAACAACTACCTTTCAACTTGTAGTTACTAAAAGAGTCCACCAAGAGTAACTAACAATAGCTAAGTCAATCTAAGAGTATTTGTAAGAGGGTTACTTAGTTCCTACATCCTTACTGTACTCTGGAAGAAAGTGAGCAATGATTTGCAAAGACCCCTAGAAGATCTAGGCATAGCTAGAACTCTTTATATCTGTCCAGTTCTGACACTAAAGATGATTTTGTGAATTATGCCCCAACAGATTCAGTTTTTGGGTTTTCAAAGGAAATTTCAAAGGAATTAAAGTTTTGTAAACCTCAGATCCACTTCAGTCCTTCTCTTGGGACTTTTTCATTACATTAGATATAGCCTTAGATCTGTAATTAGGACTGAGAAAATGATTTGACAGTCCATCATTTATTAAACACTTTTTTCTTTTTCAGTGTATGAAAGCATCATTAATATCTTTTTATTAACAAAATGAGCTACTATAAATTATTCAGTGAGGAGACTGTGCATATAAATAACCATCTGGGCAAAAGAATCACTTGTTCAGTTAATTACCAACACTCTCTGCAACCACTGTCTCAAATAAAGGAGTATTGTGTAGCATACATGCTTGCAAGTGTCAGGTCAATTCATTAATATGAAGCATACAATACTGATTGCAACAAGGTCTAAAGAGTCTGCTCTCATAATTATTGGGGGAAAAAATAAAAATAACAAACCAACCAAACAAACAAAAAAAAGATGAAACCCAGAAAAAAAATTGCAATGCCCTGTTTCTCTAATAATTTTTTTGAAACACTAGCTTCACTTCTGTTAGCTTGCCTAACAGATACTAACCACACTAACAGAAACAGTTTAAGGAAAGGGAGTATGAACAAGATAAACAACAAAATAAAAGGCTAACCAAATACCAAAACCAAACAAATAAATATAAATCAAAACCCTATAGAAGAGGAAAGTCCTTGATCACAAGTTTTTCTTGTTTTACCTTTTAACATACACTAACCTTGTATTCCAATTTTCAGTATGTAGCTAGGGATACAAAAATCCAATATTTATAGTAGAAGCAATAACAATAATACACAGCTGTGACTATATGCACATAATGATGACTTTTCAGCTTAGGAATAAAAAAAACTCGAAAGAACAAGGATCTTAAACACAGAGAAGGAATTAATATATTGAAAATTCCTCCTATATAGTGGAATGACAATTAAATTGACACAGCATTTAAGAGCCAAATGCAAGTCTATTGGGTAATCAAAGTGAGACTTAAATAGATTTTCAAATAAATTATTTTTTTTCCTGCTATACCAATCACTTCTCATTATTTCTTACTCAGATTTATGAGGCTTAAAACTCATTCAAGCTTTCCATAGCTGTCAGCTGTGATGTCAAGTGATTTTATAATAAATTTCTTAAACAGTTTTAGTGAGATACATTTGACAGATATTTCTTCCTCAAAGCTCTTTTTTCTAAATTTTTTTTTTAAATTATCTTTTAAATAGCATAATATATTGCATGAATGAGAATTCTTATTTCATCATTTGTATATATCTTAGGAAAATTAGCCTCAGAGTTAGAGTAAACCTAATGGAAATCTATAGTATCCATGTAGGAATGTTGAGCAATCTTTTAGTTGTAGGTAATCTAAACTTTGCACTATTCATATTTTTAAAATATTTTATGTAAAAGGAGTGATGGGTGGAATATACTTCAGTAATAATTTTGAGCAAAAATGTAACATGTCATTTGGTTATTATACCTTAGTAATTAAGTCACAGTTTTTTTCTTAAAGTCGCTATATAATATAATTATATGAAAGCTGATATAAACAGGAAGTTGTCATACCTCAGCTCATCACAAAGTTATTATAAATCATTAATTTATTGAAACGAATAAATCACTAAGGTTTCACAATATCCAATTTCTGAGTCATCATTATTTTCTTACACAAGATTTAAACAAGTTAACATACTGAAATTATTAAAGCTGTATAAAATAGATGTAAATCTATTTTAGCTCTGTGATAGCAGTTCAAAGCTGTAAGGAGAAGATAAATATTTTATCTAATCACATGATAATTAATGCAAATGTTTTCACAATGTTGATTGGTTATGTTCGTGTCATTAAAATCAAAAGATATGCATGACATGTTTTTATTACCTTCATTAATGATGTTAAGCTCAAGAAATACAGATGCATTTCTATCACGCGTATTAGGATCGGCAAAAACACATGTATGCTAACACTTTAAAATTTTAATGAATACTAACAAAAGCAATAAAACCTATGTCTGGCTCTTCATGTCTTAAATATTATAATATGGATATGAATAGTGAAATTGGAGACAAAACGTATTTTCATCTTTTTAATTTTCGTTTTACATATATATAATATTTCTCAAACATTCTAACTTTATGAGCTTCTAGTGTTCAGAAAGTTATTTTTATTTGTTTATTTTATTGAAATATCAATGAAACAGCTTGCAGAATACCTATGATTAAGTGACAATAAATGATTATTCTCAATATTATTGGTAACTGCATATGCTGTTATTCATTACATGCCGTTATTCATTACATGCCACGAAGAGGACAAACTGATTCAAGGTATCATTGTATGGAATAGTGAACATTATGGGAAACTATTCTCCCAACTTAATTCTAACTTCAGGATTGCAGCAAATGGTACAAAAAAAATTGTCATGAGGAAAATTAGAAGATGATTTGTGTCAGAGGAGATTCTTGAGTAAAGGTTACCTTTTAAATTATCTTTTTCAAATGTGTCTACCTACAGTTAGTTTATTCAAACCACTCAATTCCTTTCTTTCCAAAGATCAAACCACAACAAAAACCATACCACCTTTTAATGGAAATAGGAATTCTGAAATTCATCCTAAAGTCTTGATTTTGCCACTGAGTTGTGTGCTTTCTGATGCATCTAAAATTTCAAACACAGAAAGCATTCATATTGTGATCATCTCAGCTGATTTTAGGCGTCTGAAATATATATCCTTGTAGATAGATTACAACTACATGTATTAGGCTGGTAACATTTAAGGTGAATTACCTCAAACATAGGTACTAAGTAATCATCTACTTTACATCGAACCCTGAAGCTCACTTCAATTTCCCCAAAACTGGTGTACAATGACTCAGAACACAACACTAAAATTTACAGAAAACTAATGTTGTAAAGTCATAGTTTGTGAATTTTATGGCTTCATCGGTAGTTTGGCACAGTTTAGGACTAGTACAAGTAAAAATATACAAACATTTCATCAAATATTGTACAAAAAAACAAACCCTCTGATATTCTCAAGGGTAACCTATTTAGCAAGTAATTCATTTGAAGAGGAATAATGATGTTCACTGTAATAACATCTACTCAATAGAAAGATGTAACAGCTTCTGTCTCTCAATAACATTTTTACAGTCTTTATCTCTGAGGAGAGGTAGAAAATTACTAGTAATTATGCACATATAAACATTTCCTCTGGATGCTATTAAAAATCTCCAGAGAAGCACTATTAAGAGCTGTGCTTAAAGGAGCAAATAGACGTATTTCATAGGATAATAAGATAATTGGGGTTGGGAGAAATCTAGGCCAACCTCCTGCTCAAAGCACGTCCACCTGTGAGGCACAACAGACTTAGGGCTTTATCCGCTTGGGTCTAGAAAATCTCCAAAGTTGGAGCTCGCAATTTCTGAGAGCTACATGATCCATTGCCTGACTCTCCTTTAAGGAAAAAGGTTTCTTATGTGCAGTCTAACTGTCTCATGTTTCAGCTTGTACCTGTTGCCTCTAATCCCCCCATCATGCATGGCTGCGAAGAACCTCCATCACTTCACCTATCCCCTGTAGTTAGTGAGGAGCTGCTGTTAGGTCCCCTTGAAGCTGTCTCTTTTCCAGATTGAATGGTGCCCCATCTGTCACCCTCTGGACAAGTGCTCCAGCCCTGACCATACTGGTAGCCCTCTGCTAAAGTTGTTCCAGTTAATTTATGACCTTTTTTTTACTCAGCAGGCCTAAAGTTGGAAGCTTTATTACAGATGTGATCTAATGAGTCCTGAGTAGAGGATGATCATCATCTCCCTTGATTTATTGGCTATTATCTGGTTATCACAATCCCAGATGCTGTTGACCATCTCTGCTGACAGGATGCACTGCTTGCTAGTTTTCAGCTCTACATCCCCAAGGACTCAGCATTTTCCTCAGATCTGTGCCCCAGTCCCTAAAAACTCCAGCCTGCAACAATGCCAGAATCTCCTTTCTCAGGGGTAAAAGACTCTGCATTTGTCCTTTAGTATTTCATTAGTTTAACATCAGCTCATTCTCCAGCCTGTCAGTACAGATACATGTGTGCAGACCCACTACTCCTGTGGTTGACTCCAGGTATGGAGAACAATCTCTTAACCACAGCCTTCTGAGCCAGATCATCCAAACAGTTTATTGTTCATCTGGTTGTTTATCCACCCAGTTCATAATGTGCTAACTTTATAAACCAGGATGTTGTGGAGTAGTGTCAAAAGCCTTGCTAAAACTGAAGAAAAGACAATGACTACTCTCCCCTCACCTATGAACCTGGTTATAGGACAAGCGGAAATGGCCTCAAGTTGTGTCAGGGAAGGTTTAGGATATTAAGAAAAAAATATTCACCAAAATGGTTGTCAGACTTTGGGATAGGCTGCCCGGGTTGGTGGTTTTGTCACCTAGAGGTATTTGAAAGACATATAAATGTGATACTTAGGGACATAGTCTAGTACTAGACTTCACAGTGCAGGGTTAGCACTAGGACTTATAACCTTATGGGTATTTTCCAGCTCAAATGATGCTATGGTTCAATGATCTGATCCCATAGGATAGGCAGGATTATCAGAAATTAAGTACATCTGCTGCAGCACAAACATAGCCACAACCACAGCCACTTTGAGCTCCTGCTTTGGTGGGGACATATTCATAGCCACAGATGCTTGAAGGTGTTCTACTCTCATCTGGACTTATCCACAGGTCACAGTTCCTCTGACTTGAGTTCACACTGGAGTTCCAGTCTGTCCAGTACAGCAGCACAAAAACAGCAGTGATGCTCTAGCCATTTGCCAATCCAGGCACATCATCATTGCTGTTATCAAAATGTTCCTAGGCACAGCAAAGTGAGCAGCAGCACAGCAGTACAGTAAGCAGCAAAAGCAAAAAGCAGCCACTAGACTCTAATATACAGTAAGGCAAGCAGGTCCTATGGCAAGTGCAGGAGCCTGCCAATTGATAGATAACAGCAACAACAACTATAAATTCGATTTAGCACATTCCAATAAAATAGGTTGTGATCTTGAGCCCTTCAAACCCTGTGATGGATGCCAAAAAGGACTGTCATGGTTTAACCCCAGCTGGCAACTAAGTACCACATAATCACTTACTTAACACTCTTAGCAGGATGAGGAAGAGAATCAGAAGAGTAAAATAAGAAAACTTGTGGGTTGAGATAAAGACAATTTAATAGGTCAAGCAAAAGCCACACATGCAAGCAAAGCAAAACAATTAATTCATTCACTGCTTCCCATGGAAGACAGGTGTTCAGCCACCTCCAGGAAAGCAGGGCTCCATCACATGTAATGGTGACTTGGGAAGAAAAAATGCCATCTCTCCCCTCCCCCCTTTCCTTCTTCTTCCCCAAGGTTTATATGATGCCATGCAGTCTCTAATATCTCTTTGATCAGTTGAGGTCTGTCCTGTCTGTCCCAGTTGTGTCCCCTTCCAAGTTCTTGTGCATCCCCAACCTCCACGCTGGTGCTGTGGGGTGAGAGGCAGAAAAGGCTTTGGCTTTCTGTAAGCACTGTTCAGCAGTAAAAAAAAAAAAAAAAAAAAAGTCTTGTGTTACCAACACTGTTTCCAGCACAAATACAAAACACAGCTAATATAAGAGCTGTGTTTTATTATGTTATAACATAATAAGAGCTATTATGAAGAAAATTCACTCTATCCCAACCAAAACCAGCACACATAGCCAACTCTGGCTCTGTCCTCTGTAATTCATGCTTATTATTTCCTCTCATTTTAATTCATCATGAGTGTACTCGTTCTGGCTGGGACAGAGTAAACTTTCCTCAGAGCAACACGTGTTTTGGATTTGTGTCTAAAACAGTGTGGATAACAGACCAGTGTTTTGGCTATTGCTGAGAAGGTTTTCTCTTTATCCCACTCTATACGCTCATCTTGTAGGCTGGGAGCAAGCAAGAAGTTAGAAAGAGATAGGGCTGGCAGAGCTAACCCCAACTGGCCAAAGGGACTATACTATACAGTGACTGGGATGCTTTTGACCTGGTTTCTTTCAGGGTATCAGTTTAATATATCAATCAGATAAAGCCCAGCTAGAGACCATGTGAAACTGTAGGAAAATGTACTGTGTAAATGTTGAGATAATTGCACAGAGAAGTAAAATTCCTGAAGTAATTTAATATGGTAATTTTCCTCTCTTGCCCTGAATATTATATAAAAGGGAGGGTTTTTTACATTGAATTTAGATCTAAAACTTAGTAAATTTATTGATTCCTATAAATGTACTGTATAAATACAAATGTTTATTAACATCATATGAAGGTTGACACTAACATAATTAAAGTGATAGTAACATATATCATAAAGTTCTACTTTTTTTCCTTTTTTTTTTCCCAGGCAGAAGAGATTTATGGAAACAATGATGTAATTTGATAGCATATATGTTAGATTAATTCTCATCCATGTTTCATTTTTTCATAATCGATTTAAACTTCATTTTTGCAAGTCTAGAAGATTAAATTCAAGACATACTTTCTGAATTTAAGATAATTTCCTTTCTGAATAACATCTATTTAAGATGAAGCAAAAATGAATAATTTTATGTGGATGAAAATCACACTTCTATTGAACTGTTACTATCTAAAAACAGAGATTTTAAAGAAAAGCATACAGAAACAGACTGTACATTTTAGTAAAATAGGAATTTTCTGTAAAACTTTCTGAAAACCAAGGCATTCAGTAGATCTTACCCCACCGCACAGGGCTTCAGATAAGAAGGTTCATCAGAATCACATGACCTGAATGGTCTATCCAGTAAAAAAACAGCATGTGATACTGTGCCTTTTTGACCGGAGGAATATTGCCTCTTATTTTTTTGCATTTTTATATCACTTCTAGATTGGTACAGCATTCTCAGTAGACATGTGATCATAAATTCATGGCTTTGCCGCTACTGTTAACATATTGAAATTATCCATATCAGCTTTCTTAAAGCTTTGTATAAAGTCTTTATATTACATAGCAATGTACACTCCAGTATTATAATGAAAAAGAGGAATATCTGATGGATTTTTATTATTTTGTACATAGTACCTGAAAAACAGTCCAGATATCCTAATATATTTCAAACTTTGTGTATTTCTAAGGTTAAGAAGCTGAAACAAGTCCCTGCATTTAGTCAGCTGAGGAGGTCTTCAGATTCTCCGAGGCTTAATTCAGTTACCTACCCTTGGACAGTTTTTTGACACTGTTTGAAACATTATAAAGTGTTGTTCAGTTGCCTGAACTTAGAAACTTAGTGTTATTTTAAAAGCACTGGACTAATCACTTAACTACAGCTGGTTCTTTAAAAGGTTCATGGCTTCCATAGGTCCTGTTCCCTACCTTCCAGACTCATGGAGCATGAATTGTATATTTTCAGACTTCTCAAGAGTTGTAGGTTTCAGCACTTGAGTAATGACTTCTTCACTATATACTCTATTTGCCTCTTGGTGTCCGAATCATGCTAACAGAACTGACAGTTATGGCTAAGCACGTCTAAAAGGCTGGTCCCCATATAAAACATTTTGGGAGGATAAAGTTGGTATTCTAGGGCATCTGTGTAGACACGTTTAGATATCTGTATTCAGCATATATATATAGTCTGGGGTTTAATTTTCCTCTATGTTTTTTAAAAACAGCTTTTCTGAAAGTAAAATGAACAAAATTATTTATCTATTTCTCAGAAAACAGGAGGATACAGCTAGTGTGTAGAACTAATAAACTGAGAATTCTAACCATTAGATTTGATGACATATACATTCATACTCCTTATTGTTTTGAATTTGAAACGGAATAATATTAGTAGGAGAGCTCACATATGAGTAAATTAGGAAGGGAAATAGAATCTTATACTAATGTTTAATTTTCATAATCAATGGGGGAAAAAAGTGGGTAACGAATGATAGATTTCAAAAATAAGTTATAGTTCTTTTCATATCATTTTTCTCAGTTTACCACAGGGAAATCATCATTGCACTTTGGTATGCTATCCCAACGCTTATCCCTGGTGAACCTGGTTTTGTCCTTTTTCCTCTTTCAATCTGGTTAAAAGCTCTATTGTTTAGCCCTGAAAAGTTCTGTGAAAAACCCTTTTCCCATTCTGAGAAAGGTGCATCCCACTGGGTGTCAGTAGCCCTGGTGTTGTACAGACCTTCCCATAATTCAAAACCCACAAATTCCAAGGTTGAAACTAGCCTCTATGTCACATGTTGAGCAGTTAGGTCTGTCTGTTCCTTTCAATATACTTCCCTGCTACTGAAAAGCTATCAGTGATATAGACTTGGAATTCTCAACAATTATTCCACTGAATGTCATACACTTCTTTTATTCTAAGATGGGTGTGGAAATAGGAGCATAGACTTTGCACAGTTGTCACAATCACTCTTTTAAAATAAAAATACCACATTAAAAAATACTAAAATTATATTAATATCCACTTTAAGAGGCAATTTTTTTTTATTCACCAGTGTGATTTAAGGCCTATTTCAGACCGAAGAAATTTTGCACCTTGCTTTACATACACTTAAAATATAATTAAACACTTAATCTTTGCTAAATTTTCACCAAAGCTCCAGTCACAGAACCCCAGGAATCTCTGTCATAACAGAGGGGGCATTTTGCTGTAAGAACAAAATAGCTGGTCTTTGAAGAGCAAGGAACAGAACCTACAACTTACTTTAGACTTTGAGATCCTAAATCAAAAGGAAAAACAGTATGAGAGAAAGATTAAATTGGAGGAAGTGGAGATCAGTATCCATGGGACACAATAAATGATTAAAGCTTCCTTACATAAAGTAACTTTATAAAGAAAACAACTACTGCAGATAGAGATTAACTAGAACATTTTAATTAGATCATCATGATTACTTGACTAAAGATTTAATTAGAACAACTACAGCTATGGAAAGCAAACAGAAAATCAATTAAGATTAGAGGCAAACAGAAACCTATAAAAATTTGAAAAAATTGTCATGAAATCCATGAAAGGAATGGTTAGAACAGACTCCTGTGTTTAATTCAAGCAATAGTGAACTCAGAATTTTGAGCAGGATGCTGAGAACCAGGCTTGTATTCCTCCACTGAACTGTGTAGTCACATTGTATCATGTCACTTGTGGATGGGGCCTTAAATATATTTAGAGAGGAATGTATGTGCAAATATTGTTTAACCATTTTATCTCAGGTACAAATTAGAAAATTTAGAACTGGCAAGAAATCACCAGTTTAATCTCTGTAGTACTGAACAAATTTTCTTACCTAGAAGAAAAAGAAATACTTACCTTTAAGTTAACTGCATATCCTGTGCTCCTCTTTTTCTTTTGAAACATTTAAAAATTCAACCACATGTAATATTCAGACACAAGTTATTTATTCATTATGTAGCTTCTGCTTTTGTAGTTTAGATCTGGAAGTCTTATGGTTCTGTAGTTGGTTACCTCAAACTAATTGCCCTGAATCAATTACCCAGCATGTATTACAGTGTGCTTTAGTGCATTTAGTATTTTATAACTCACCTTTCTTGAATAACAGGTCCTTAATTTTACAGTGCATTTATTAAGCTAGTCTACTAGACCTGAGTTTGTTGACTTTCAAAATAGTTCATCAAGTCTTCAATGTAGCCAGGTTAAGGAAGTTGGTTTTATTTTAATTTTGTGACTGTTTAATTTTATTTTTTTTTCCTTTGTATTACATATTTTAATTTAATTTAATAGATGAGCAAATTGTGAACATGTAATTTAACAGGTACAGGTTTTATCATATCGTAGAGGATGTAAAAGCAGTTCCAGAAGTGGATGAAATGTTATAAAATGCTTTGAAGTAGTGCCCTACATAATTGCTGCATATTATTAGTCTCACCATTATGCATTTTCAAGCTATGAAAAGGCTCATTGCTGTAGCTAATTTCATGGAAGAACAATCTGTTTTCAGATTTATTTGTGACTTCAAAGTTTTAGCACAGAAATATAATAATTTGAAAGTGAATAAAGAGTCATCTTGGCCTTTGCAGCTGATAAAAACAGGATACTTCCCTACTACTGTCTTGGACTAGCTTCAGGCTCTCTGGTTTGGTCTGAATACATGCGTTGGCCTTGTTCTGACATTACTGCAGTGACACATAGACATGTATCAAGATTCTTTCTTTCCTCTGTCCTCTGAAGTCTTTAATTAAGCACAACAAAAACTAGGGGTTATAAAACTGACAAGGTATACCACTGACTCCAGTTTATCTCCCTCTATGGAGAGACCAGTCATATTCTGCAGTTTCTTCTGTGTGTACAGTTTTCAGCGCATGTGTGCACTTCCTTTAAAAAAAAAAGTCCAAACAAGTAGGTATCTCCTGAAAACATTTGTCAGACCTTGATATTTAGAATATCATTATACACTTCAATAAAAATTCTATTTCTGGTTTTAGATGTTTAAACGTGACTCCAATAGAAATTAGTGTAGATTTGAAATAGAAGAATTGAAAACCATTTTCTAAGTGTTCTTCATGATCTTCACAAATCAGTAAATACAAAGATACCTACAGCTCCATTGAAGTGACTTATTTTGTGAATATGGGGGTTTTTTGTCTTTCATAACAGTAAGAAATTGGAATAGCACCAATAACTAGCATAGGACACTGTCTAGCATCTCTGAAATCTTTTTTTCAAAAGCCTATCTGGTGGAAACAAGTTATTCTTATTCATTTGATTCTTCTTGAGTTGAATTTACTGCAATAAAATAACCCCGAAATTACTTACTCCATCAGTTTCCTATGAAAGTACATTGCTGATCACTACAGCATACTGATAACCTTCTAGCCAACAGAGCTGATATATAGTTATTAATTTTTTTCATTGTTATCTTCTATGCCTGCTAGTAGAATTGTAACAATGCCTGCTGGCTGAAAAATTAGCCAATTGAACGCTTCCACATCTGTTTCTCAGTAGGCTAATGAGAAAATGGGTCTGACTTCCTCACTTTTTTTTTCTTGCTGAGCAGTCCCAGCAGTGGGAGGACCAGAAAATACAAGTTTCTGTAGCCGTTTCATTCAATTTTCCTTTTCCTTAACAGAGGTATGGCAAGGTAGGGCAGATATAATGCCCAATTACACAAAATATCTCATTAATTTGAATGGAAGTTCTTGCTTCTAGCAGAATTTATGGAAACAGATTGAAAATTGACAATATAATAACCAAAGCTAACAAGAGCAGTACATCCCTCCTTTGGCTTCCCTTTATATAATACATAAAATCAAAATTAATACAAGGCTGTTATTCCCATCCTCCCCCTCATGAGTCAGAAAAATATTGACTGACTTTTCCTATACCAGTAATTCCAACTTTCATTGTCATAGAGTTTTAAGTAGCATACATAATTTTCTTTTTATGCTACCCTTAATAGTGAAGGAAAGCACCCTGTAAACATCTAAAATGATCTTAGTCCTTTGAAATCCAAGATTTTTTTTTAATTTTATTGTAAGTTAACTGCCTATTACAGTCTACTGTATACTATATATACACTATATCAACATTTCCTCCTCTTTTCGCAAACTGATTTGCATTTTTGTATCTCCTTCTCACATTTCCATTCACAATACTCTGGTAATAGATACTTTGATGATGTTGTTTGCTTGCTTTCTGTTTGCTGAGCACAAAACACAGCAGTGCTTACTTGTAGGTCATATTATCTGATGCAAATAAAAAAAGGTAACACATAGTAAAATATAGAAATTCTGAATAAACAGTAAACATCTTTAATGTAACTTATTACTTAAAAATGTATACAAAAATGTTGAGTGTAAACCATTAAATATATGCACTTATTTCTACAGCCATGCTCAATGACATAGAATTTAATTATTATAAAATTATCATTCATACTCATGTTGTCTGTATTGGGGAATTAGAAGTAAAAATTCATTTAAAAATTCATTGCACAGAAAGAATTCCAGCCAGGGAAGAGTGGAGCGAGAACACATGAACAACAATGTAGACACCAAGGTCAGTGCAAAAGGAGGGGCAGGAGGTGCTCCAGACACCGGAGCTGTGACTCCTGCAGCCCGTGGTGCAGACCATGGTGGAGCAGCTGTGCCCCTGCAGCCCATGGAGGACCATCGGAGTGCAGAGACCCACCTGCAGCCCATGGAGAAGCCCATGTTGGAGCAGGTGGATGCATGAAGGAGGCTGTGACGCCATGGGAGGCCCAAGACGGAGCAGGGTCCTTCCAGGGACCTGCAGCCCATGGAGAGAGGAGCCCACTCTGGAGCAGGCTTTTCCCGGGTAGGACTTGTGGCCCCTGTGGGGGACCCATGCCAGTACAGCTCATTCGTGAAGGACTGCACCCCATAGAGGAGTGAACCACGGGAACAGCAGTTTGTGAAGAACTGTTGTCCGTGGGATAGACTCATGACGGAGAGGTCCATCAAGGACTGTCTTCAGTAGGAGGGACCCCACAGGATCAGGGGAAGGACTCCTCTCCCTGAGCAGCGGTAGAAACAACAACTGACCGTAAACCCCATTCCCTGTCCCCACTGGGGGAGGGGGAGAGAACATAAAGGAAGGAGGAGTGGGGGGAAGCTGTTTTTAAGATTATTTTACTTCTCACTCTTTGGCTCTGACCCTATTAGTAATAAATTCACTTTGAGTCTGTTTTGCCTGTGATGGTGATAAGTAACTGACATCTCCCAGCTCTTATGTCAACTCATGAATCCTTCACTGTTTTTTTGCTCTCCTTTGTCCAGTTGCATAGGGGAGTGAGAGAGCGGCTGTAGTGAGTACTGGTGCCCATCCAGGGTTAACCTACTACAATGCCCTATACAATTACACAATGCTAGTTATTATACTGAGCATAGTCAATGTAAGACAGGTATACACTTTCATGGTTTTGACATCAGTTAGGAGATTCAGAGAAAAAGTGTAAACAAAGAAAATAAGATGCAGGGAATGATTTAAATGTCAAACTTCAATTTTACTACTGTAGTGATGAGCAAGACAACTATCTACTACTCATGTCAAACACAAATATTTCATGACATTGCAACAATTTGGATTGACTGCTATTCAACCTCCCTTATAACTGAAACAAACTGTAAGTGTTTTCACTGGTGTTCCTGAAAACAAGGAAGACCTGAGCTACCACAAGTCTTAGTGCTTCAATGTCGTTTATCAGTTTCTTTTAGGAACTAGTTTCTTTCATTGAGATTAATAGTCTTGCTTGTCTCCCACCTTGTGCATTGTGACTTATGTCTGTCATACCTTCACCTGTTGCTACCAAATCTTAAACTAAACCTCAGAACCAAGAAAATAAAAAAATTATTTTTTTCCTACATATCATGGGATAAAAATTCTTGCCTGTCCTGTGGGACTGACTATTCTGGGACAGTAAAATGGAAGATGAAAAAGCCAAGTTCTGGCAGTTCCAATAATGAGTTAGCTCTCTAGCTCTCTAATCTAATGGCAATTCAGCAGTACTCTAAATATTATACAATCCTCCTATGTTATACTATCTTTCTCTTTATTTAATCTTTTGGTATAATAATTTCTTTCTCACTTCTCTCATATAATTTTTCTGTAAGTCATTATCACCTCCCTTAATTCCTTAAATTGTTCTGCTTCTAACTTTGATTTGATGCACTTCTAAGCTGGAACTAAACTGACATACTTAAAAGTTGGTTTTATGCCATTTCTGACTCCACTTTTTAACAAAGGGGAAAAGCAGATCTCTTCACCCTATTCAGTAAGATGGTTGTGAGAATAGATCTATATTGGGTTTATGTGGTAAGGTTTTGGTAGCAGACAGAGTACAGGAGTGGCTCTCAGTGAGAAGATGCCAGAAATTTGCCCTGTGTCTGAGAGAGCCAATGCCAGCCAGCTCTAAGACAGACTCACTGTCTGTACAAGGGTGAGCCCATCAGTGATGGTGGTAGTGTCTCTGGATTAATATATTTAAGAAGGGGGAAAATTTGCTGTGTGACAGCAAATGCAGCTGGAAATAGGAGTGAGAATATGCTAGAGAAATACACCTGCAACAACTCTGCAGACACCAAAGTCAGTGAAAAAGAAAGATGGGGAGGTCCTTCAGGCAACGGAGCAGAGATTCCCCTACAGCATGTGGTGAAGACCATGGTGAGGCAGGTTGTCCCCTGCAGCCCATGGTGGTCCACGGTGGAGCAGAGATCTTCCTACAGCCTGTGAAGGAACCCACTCTGGAGCACGCTCCTGGGCAGGACCTGTGCACCCATGGGAAGAGTACCCCACACTTCAGCAGGTTTGGTGGTGGGACTTGTGACCCAACGGGGGACCCATGTTGGAGCAGTCTGTTCCTGAAGGGACTCACTCTGGAACAGTTTCAGAGGAGTGGCCACCTATGGGAAGGACCCACATGGGAGAAATTCATGGAGGACTGTCTCCCATGAGTAGGCCCCCACACTGGAACAGAGTAAGAATATGAAGAATCCTCTCCCTGAGCAGGAAAGAGCAGCAGAGACAACGTGTAATGAGCTGACCACTGCTCCCATTCCTGTCTCCCTGTGCTGCTTGGGGGAGGAGGTAGAGAAATGAGGAGTAAAGTTTAGCCCAGGTAGAAGGGAGGCTTGGGGTGAAGTTGTTTAAAGATTTGATTTTATTTTTCATTATCCTACACTGATTTGATTGGTAATATACTAATTTCCCCCCAATCGAGTCTGCTTTGCCCATGACAGCAATTGGTGAGTGACCTCTCCCCTGTCTTTATATTAATTCATGAACTTCTCATTATATTTTCTCTCCCCTGTCCCACTGAGGAGGGGAGTGATAGAGTGGATTTAGTGGACACCTGACCTCCAGCCAAGGTCAACCTACCACAAGACCATTTTTTACCTGAAATAGCTACCATCAGTGATAACTGCATGTGAACTGTAGTCACACGACTCAGGCAAATTTAAAAAATCAACCTGAAAAAGGCTTTCTGGAAAAGTTGTTGCAGAATCTATAGAAAAAGATAGAATTTCCAGGTGATTTACCAGATACAGGTTGACTTCGTCACATGAACAATTATCCCTTGCATCTGAACATTTTATGCCAGAACAGGAGAATAATCTTTGTTGGATACCTAATGAAGCAGGTTTTTTACAGGGAACTGAAAAACAAAGAAAATATTGTGATTATTCTTGAACCAATAAATAGAAACATGGCAGAAATACCCTATTCTGATTATACCCATGATTTTGTTGACTTTACTTTCTGCCACTGCATACTTATTTCAGAGTACCGACTGTTGGGGGTTCAAAATCTCTTTCCCCGGTTGTAGCAGCCAGATCTGGTTTCATAAACACATGGGTATTTTTCAGCAATTTTTAGATATTGTTTTCCCTAATTGCATTGATTTACATTTATTCATGCTGAAGTTTACTTGAAAAAGCCTAGACTCATTCATGGAACTGGAGATTGCATTGTACACTCCTTTTGTCAGAGTGGTGATAGTGATGCTGGAATTACTGTTGTCTCACTGTAGCTCTTTTTAATAATAGGTTACACACATATTGGTCAGTAGTTCTGCACTTTCACATTTGATGGTTGCCAGATATCTCAGGCAGACTTGATGACTTACTGTTAACTAACTTTTCTGTTTGATCAAATGCTTTCTACATATTTCAAACTGATCTAGCTTCTCTGAGCTACCTTATAAAAAGGGTATGACAGCTGTGGGAATATACCCAACAAAAGGTCCTACAGATCCTTTCTTCTCTGGACTTTGAATCTCCAACTGCCATTTCTGCAGTCGAGCAGTTGAAAGAATTATTACTTGTAAGCTATTATGAACCACTGTCTGATTCAAATTGAAATTCCCTTTAAACTACAAAAATGGAACATAGCTGAGTTCTTTTTAGTCAGGTTTTTTTGTTTGTTTGTTTGTTTTGTTCTGTTTTTAATTTGGAAAAATAATACAAGCATTCTTTAACATATTCTAGAGCTTCATCTTTTGAAAACTCTACACTACTGCTTTGCTCATTAACCATCCACATTCATCTCCTTTAGAATGACACTTGATAAAGATATTTCCACTAATCTTCAAAAAATGCCCAGCAAAAAGGTTTTCAGAGCTGAAGACCATACAAATATTATTGTAATTTAAAAAATAAAAAATTTAATGGTTGTTATAATTCCTTCGTCTCTGTGAATTTAACAGTTAATTATTTTTTTAATTATAATGCAGTGGTAATAACTGGGAAAAAAAATGTTTTTCTATGAGAACTACGATTCATAATTAGATGTTATAGACAGAGTTCTTTCAATACTGCTATATATTAAAGGATTCCAGAACTTGATTTTTTTTTTAGTTGAAAGTTTTGCTATGGGATTACAGGAAGTTAAGCTGTTTTCTTGAGCAAGTGCTTCCACTATGATAAGAAGTACAACATTGCAACTTGGGTTCTACCTATATCATAAAGGAGGTAAGTTGAATAACACTGGTCAAGCAATTCCTTTGTAGCTCACTCTACACATCTCTGAAAGACAGAAAAGTTACTGTTTTTCTGTATAAAGCACATAGATTCTAATAGAAGAGTACTGTGAGTACTGAGAGACCCAAATGGAAACACAGGAAACGTGGTCCTGTAGCACTAATGTTGGCCAAGACAGCTTAAGCTTTGTGTATTATATCAAGTTGTTTCTCATTGTTGATAAAATTTAAAATCTGCTGCAAATCATATATATGTATATATATATATATACTCATGAGACTAATTCTACTTACTTCAGCTTAAAAACAGGGAATGAGAAGATATGTTTTCTTATCATGTAATTTTTATACTATGCATGAAGAAATGTGAAATAAATATTCATGAAATAATAATTTTCATATAATTTATACCAGAACATATTCAACTAAAAGCAAAGGAACATCATGCAGTAAAATGTCATATTTTGTATCTAAAGTAATATCATAAATGTCAGAATTTTTTTTTTATTTGTCCTTTTATTTTATGCAGCTGGAAACCTGAATAGTGTGGTTTAGGTTGACCTTGTTTCACTGTTGTTCCAAGATACCTTGTTAAAATTACTCTTTTAAATTTGTGTTTGCACATTCTGTCATGTACATTTTCCCTACATAGAGCTATACTTCCAGGTGAACCTTCTTCAGTTTACCATCTGTTAAATGCTTGGATTCAAATATAAATGTTGGCATTTGTGCCCTATTGTGCCAAGCATGCATACATTTTTCAAAGGTTAGAGTCTTGTGTATGTTCTAACTTTGGAGAGAATGTTATTTTGTTATGTTAACTACTTGCTTTCTGGAAACACCCTTTTTGTAAAAAAAATGTTACGATACTGAAGAATTATTAAAGCTTGCCAAGCTGACAAGTACATGTCAAAAATAACACCTCTCTAAAAATTGTTCCTTGTCTTGCTTCACATCAATCAGAATTGCAGAAGCTTCAGAGGAATGATATTAATAAAATTCTCCATTAGAATAAATAAATAAATGTATGTGAGGTGCACCTGGTTTTACAGACTTGTTTACATAGAGAACAGCAATCTTCATTTTCTGTCCTAGTAATCTACCTCATCTGTTTTTTTCTTGTGTACAATGTTTTTCTCTGTTATGAATAAATGATGGTCTTAATAAATACTATGTAATATTAAAGAAACTTACTTTTGCAGTAAGCTAAAATATTATCTTTAAACTAATTCAACTCACTAATTGTTCATGTTTTCTGTTGACTTCACTTAACCAATAGAAGATTAGTAAAAATTTAACAGGAATTGCGAATATAAGGGATATATATACATTTGTGTATTTTTAATTTAGTTTATTTCCGAAACAACTTAATATCTTCTTGTTTGTTTATGTGTGTGTCCATGTAGTTAATAGCTTTTTAAATTTTGCACAAAAGTAACTTAGATCTTTTCAGTTGATATTGCTATGTTGTACAGATGTAGTTTTTAATCTTTGTGTATGACATCTGAATTAGACAGAGATGTAGAAGTCTCAAAAATATAACATTTCTAGAAATCTCATAAAAATAGATTTTGGCCTAGATGAGAGTCCTATTCAACATCCTGATTATGCACTATATGTTTTCATCAAAATCAATATTAAAGAAAACACAAGGAAAATAGCAATTGTGGCAGTTTCCTCCAAAGCAGGGCTGATGTAGTTATTTACTTTTTATGAATACAAGTATCTCATTCTTAACCACAGGTTTTGGATCCATTGACTAGTTTCATTCTAATGTGGCAGAATAATTAATATGTCTGAGATATTTACATTCCCAGAAATTTTACAGCAGGAGAAAAAAACCCTAATAACTTGTGATCTTGCTGGTTTCACAGCTGAACACAGCAGTCTGAATGTCTCTGACAGACACTGCAGATAGACACTGTGGGTATATGCAGCAAATGATAATGCAATTCAGTTAAGAAATCAATCAGCCAAGAGACACAAATGAATAGTAAACTAGCCTTCAGTAGATCTAGATCAAAACGTGACTTGTTTAGTATATGAAATAAAACACGTCTAAAATTTTCACTGCACATACTTAATAAAAGGATTCTTATTTTCTCATGGAGTATTCAACATGTTAAGGCTGCTGTAGCTGCTACAGTTCCTTTCCAATTTCTTCTTTAAAATTACAGTTTGTTGTGTTTTCTAATGTTTGAGACTCAGTAGTCTCAAAGAAAACATCTTCCCTGTTATTTATCTCAGTGTCTATAATCAGCTGGAATGTCACATGTGAGAACTTCTGGGCACTTGGCAAGGTATAAATTCTCCATGCCTATGAGTTTGGAATCATAGAATCATAGAATATCTCTAGTTGGAAGGAACCCATAAAGATCATTGAGTCCAAATCCTTGATCTTTACAAACCCACCTAGAACTAAAACGTGTGACTAAGAGCGTCATCCAGACACTACTTGAACATGAACAGGCTTGGTGCCATGAGCACTTCCCTGAGGAGCCTCTTCCATTGATTGACCACCTCTCAGTGAAGAACTTTTTCCTCCAGTCTTGCCATTACGCATCTTCCTATGTCCTATTGCTGCTCACCAGAGACAGATCAACCCCTCCTCCTCCACTGCCCCCCTTGAGGAAGCTGCAGACGGCAACAAGGGCATCCCTAAGCCTTTCTTGTACAAAATGAACAAAACAAGTGACTAAACTAACCTATTTCTTTTGTGGTCCAAAAAGTGGTAAA
Source organism: Neopelma chrysocephalum (assembly GCF_003984885.1). Taxonomy (NCBI): domain Eukaryota; kingdom Metazoa; phylum Chordata; class Aves; order Passeriformes; family Pipridae; genus Neopelma; species Neopelma chrysocephalum. The sequence continues at coordinate 654,554 of NW_020897702.1, forward strand.
CGATAACCTATCAAGTATTCTGGAAAGAAAAAATGTGTTTAAACTTTATTTCATAGACTAATAGAAGATTTTTGCGGGCATAGATGTTGGGAACACAAGTTTCTATTATACCACAATTTTTATTTCAGAAGTTGTGCAGGACATCTAAATTACATTTATCTTTCAAGGAATTAATATTGTCTAGATTTTTAAAAATTTTTAATTTATTTATTTAGGGAGGGAGAATGGGTAATAAGAGAAAATTGGAGCTTTGGAGACATAAATTTGATTCCCAGCTGTGTCATTCTATGCAGTCTTAGGTAAGTCATCTAATTCACTATATCTTCACAGTAGTGCAGATTAAACAGGCTGTCAACATATGACCTAACCAAGAATAAGATGCAATGAAATAAAGAACAAAATGCTTTGGGCAGAGCTGAAAAATTTCCAGATTCAAATTAATGCTACAAAATGGGGAATTACTTGCTTCATCTATATTGCTAAATGACATCTTGGGGACCAATACACGGTCTTGAAGCCAGGAGTATAGACTAGCCCACAGAGAGTTTTCTTGGCAGCAAGTCCTTCTGAAACTGAGAGTTTGCATAAAAACTCTACAGCACTTGGGCCTCAATTTTCTCTGAGTCCCAAACTATCTCTAGGACTATCTTTTTTTTTGCTGTAGCCCATCAGAGTAGTGTTTCTGCAGCACGAACATAAGGCATATATTGCACACTTTGGTATGTGGTGGGAAGGTCCTTGGTTGTCCTTGAGGATGAAGAATCAGATACCAGTACTGGAGGATTTCATAGGATAGAGAGAAACATCCATATGTGTTCTTGTTCACAGTGACTTCTGGCAGCTGGTCCTCTGAAGAACTTTCCCCAGAATAACAATAGCACTTTGTTTTAGTTAGATTAGGGCAAACAGGACCAAGAAGAGAGTTAACATATAAACAATGTAGAAAGTCAGATGTCCATATCTTATTGAAGGCGGACAGGTTTGAAAGCCTACTGAGAAGAGTGGAATTTGGCCTCAGAAGTTATAAAAAGCCCTTAGAGTCCACAGAAGGGACTACAAACTGATTGCTTGAATTGAATCATTGAACAAAGAGATGCCTTGAAAGAACATGCTGCCCAGAAAGCCTGTGGAGGAAGTCTCCATTTTTGGAGACATTCAAAAGCCATCTGGGCATGGTCCTGGACAACTGGATGCAGGTGACCTTGCTTGAGCAGGGGAGTCTGACCAGATGACCTCCTGAGTCAAACCTGTGATTTGTGATTCTGTGAACACAGCTCCAGGACTTGCTACCTGAGTTTCTCACCAGCCCAGCTCCACATTTTGCTTGCAAGCCTAAGACAGATTTCAGCTGTTGATTGATTATTTTTTTTTCTAATCTAGTGAATTTAATCTCAGTAGTTAAAAATTATATCTGTCAATATATTTTGTCTCATACATAGATTATATTTGACTAGATAACAAGTTCTTAATTCAACTTTTCTCCCTTCGGATCTATAAACTTTTTCTATAGTCTTCATTAGTTTTAACTGATCTACATGACTGAGGTCAATTTTAAAATTTTATCACTTTGCTAGTTACTCTGTTTATTCTATTTGGTCTCCTATCTTTTAATCATTTTCTATGTTAAAACTGTACATTATTTCTTGGTACGTAAATGGCTTCCCTACTGACTTCTTCCGTGGGAAAAAAGATAAAGACCATATATAAAAATCAGTTCTCTGATCTTATGCTTCTTAATGTGGTATTCCATTATTTTTATCTCCATTTCTCTATAACTTTGTCCCTAAAGATTTTGGTGACTTAATAATACTTAGCAGTTTAAACAAAAAGAAAAAAATTCTTAGTTTTTGGTTTTCTATATTTAAACTGTTAAAATAACATAATATGTTTCTGATGTAAACATTTAGAAACTGAATGTGTTTGGATATGAAATAGCATATTTATCTTGTTTTTTCAATTAATCAACAGTTTCATTTGACTTCCATAAAAATCCTTGTGCTATTAAGTACAATGGTACAGTACCATCCAAGAATATCTGAAACAGTGACCACTGATATGGCAAGATAAAAAAGTTATGTGAGAGAAACTAAGTCATCAGTACTGATATCACTGAAGTATCTACAACTTAGAAGATAACATTTATTGGTCAACTGATTGTAGAATCTAACTTTAATGTCAAGTTCAGGGATGTACCTTTTCTCCGACTAATGAAATAATGAATCCTGATTTCTGTTTTCATTACTAGTTCAATTCTGATCAAAGTCATTTACAGTGAATAAATCAAAGTTAAACTAGGGGGCACTGCACTGCAATGCAATGCAGCTAAGTTTCTGGTCAAATAACAATCTCCTGTTGAAATAGGTAAAATGAGTGAGTACTTTCTTCATGTCATCTAGTAGGTTTTTCCACTAAGAGGGACATGCAGTGTAGATATTAAGTAAATATTTTATTGGCTATAATTAAATCACAAGTTACACCTATTTAGAGATGTTCACAAATATTTATCTGAAACTGCTTTTACGTTGTACCAGTGTCAAAAGTATTTCTGAAGATCCAAAGGATTACTATCTGAGCATTGCAGAAGATCACTTTCCAAAAGTAAATTTTGTGCTGCAGAGGAAAAGGGAGTAAATATAAAATGATGACCAACTGAGACTTATCTGGACAGAAAGGACATTGAGGTGCTGGAGCAGGTCCAGAGGAGGGTAACTAGGCTGGTAAAGGGACTCAAGCACAAGTCCTATGAGGAGAGGTTGCGGGAGCTGGGGCTGTTCAGCCTGGAGAAGAGGAGACTCAGGGGAGACCTCACCACTCTCTACAACTACCTGAAAAGAGGTTGTAGCCAGGTGGGGGTTGGTCTCTTTTTCCAGGCAACAGTCAGCAAGACGAGGGCATGGTCTCAAGTTGTGCCAAGGGAGGTTTAGGTTAGATATTAGAAATAATTTCTTTACAGAGAGGGTAATCCGACATTGGAATGGGCTGCCCAGGGAAGTAGTGGATTCTTTGTCCCTGGAGATTTTTAAAAAGAGACTGGATGTGGCACTTAGCGCCATGGTCTAGTAATTGCAGCGGTAGTGGATCAAGGGTTGAACTTGATGATCTCAGAGGTCCCTTCCAACCCAGCTGATTCCATGATTCTATGATTCTATGAAAAACACATAATTTTTCTTTTTCAGTGCACTGTCCTGTGCACTGTGTTATGTTTAGTATACCCTTGATAAAAGAAGTAGAGTAAAATCAATAGTGGTTGCTTCTAACAAAGTTTCCTTAAAAGAGCATTTGAATTTTCTGTTTATACATAAATTACTATCTTCAGATGGAGATAACTTTACTTATTTTCTCTTTCTTCACTGTTTTTATTTATTAAAGGTATCCGCTGTGTCACTTTGCTCTCAGGCGTTTCCAAAAAAAATATAAATGTAAGATATTTAAAACGTGGATACATGTTTTTATGATATATATGATTTAAGACACCAACAAGTATAATTGCTGTTTTACAGTGGAGCAAAGGGCTAGTGTAGTCTTTCAAGCGGAGTCAGATACTACCTCTTCCTCTGAAGAGGTGGAAGCTTGCCGTCAGTGCTCAGCATTGCCTTGCACAGTGAGGAAAGGGAAATGTTCAGTGAGAGTGCCTGTGGCTTTCTCGAATAGAACAGCAATGCAGAAAGGCAGGAGATACAAGATTGCTGCTTCCTTGAGGCTGCAGAAGAACTTTTGTATTAGCTCTTCTAAGGATTTTTCACATTATTTCTTGGTGTTTGCTGAGTTCCCAGAAGAGCTAATGAATTTGAGCGTGTGAATAATCTGGCTTCTTCAATTACTTTACTATTGCTAAAGCCTTGTGATATGTAGCCATAAATCTGCCTGTATATAGGACTTTTAGGCCTCTTTGTTTCTTCCAGAACATTTGCCTTGAAAAAGGCAGTTTCTTCTGAAGAAATGTGTCCTCTACCTCTTAAATACGCCTTTTATTTCTAATCTAAATCTCTGACCATTCAATATCATCTGTAGTACCTTTTCTTACCAATCTATAGTACATTTTGCCTGAATTGGGCACACGGTGCTTTAAATTTCAGTTCTAAATGATCTATCTAGGTATTAAAGTTGCATTTAAGCACTTTGTAGTGCTGGATAATTGATGTCTTAAGTTTCTACTGCCTTTTTACTAGTGGTTTCATAGAGTTCATTTGAAGGTAAAGCACCATCCGTGAGTGGTAATTGGGAGGTGTTGGCTGAGAGCTGAGCCTAATGTAATTCACAAATGTATTGCTCTGAAATTCTGAACACATTTTCCAGGGAGTTCTGCCAGGGTAACCAGTACATAGTCTTATATGGGTGCTAAGAAGTATGGCTATTACGTTATGTTAAAATTTCCATAGGTTAGAAGAACACAAATACATAATTCAGGAAATAGTAACTATTTCTCAGTTAAAAAATGGTGAGAGTTGCAATTTGCACAAACTGTGGCCACAGGAAACAAATGGGAAAATATTAATCCTTTTAAACAATTATAGACAGAAAATATCATGACATCTGTTGGTTGCATAACGGTACTCAAAGCCTGTTTAGGATGCATACATAATGCATTTTATACTATATTGATAGTCTATAACTATAACCCATTAAATATAATTATAATGTAGGAATTGCTACAGCACTGTATACATCTTGGTTATTATAAAAATGCTTTAGAGTTACTTTGGGAACTGCAATCTTTTTCTATTAATAACAGAAGTGTTGCAGAATGTTTTTCCTCTTACATTCTGCAGAGAATAAGTACATGTCCTGACAATAACCAAAAGGAAAAATCTGTCTCTCTGGAAGTGATACAGTTCTTCAATCTTAGACACCCAGTTTCTTTTCAGATGCCTTAGACTATCTGATACTTCTGTGTCAGGTTACTAACTATGATTCAAAGCCCCTGACTTTATGGAGTGGCAGATAGAGGCCAGACTGGATACAATGGGACACCTAAAATAACAAAACTTTTTCTATTAGTGGAACTTAACCCAACTGATTCATGCATAGGTTTCCCTATGCAGTGATCATTAGGCTAATGCACCTTGTTTCTCATGCTTTGCTGGTGACTCCATCTACTCAAAGAGACAGTTTAACCCGAAATGTTTGTGTTTAACCAGCTTCCTAAATACTTCTTTTAAAAATGTGGTTTTTTCCATGGTATAGAAAATCTGGTAGACTACTGCAAGAAGAATACCATATAGAAATAAATGGAGCTTGTTTTTTTGAGTTAGTAATCCCAGATATATCTTATTGTCTACCTGGAAACACTTGCTGATGTGAGATTTCTTACTTTTAATTTACCAGTTCTTACATATTACTACATTTTTAAATTTTACTACTGTCCCTCATGATAATTGCACTCAGAGAAGAACTGCATGATATAATGATAAAACGCCTGTTTACATTATATACTTTTGCAAACCTGACTATGAGAACAGCTGCATTAAAAAATTGGATCTCTTTCAGTACCTATGACAGTGGAAATCTACTTGTATATTCAATGTTCTAACAGTCACTTTTAATAGCACATTCCGTAACTTAAGTGTATTCACAATTTTATCCTGAAATGTTGTTCAGGTCCCCTATCTTGACTTTTTTTTACTGACACTACCAATAGCATTAAAATCATATCACAAAAATGGAGAAGAAGCAAAGAAATTGGCTAGTAGGAAAGATAATAAAGATGAAGTCAAGGCCTAGATCCTGCTCAGCAATATTTTGCCTTGGATTTTCTCTTAGTAAGCATGTACATGCAATGGGCATATGAAATCAAGTTTCCTCATCTCTTCCCCTTTGTTTTGGTTGAGAAAGAGCAGTAAGCGAGATCTGGAAAACTAAACAGCTGCTGATTTATGCAGCATCTGTCATGGGATGTTTACTAAGTCTGGCAAAAGCAGCAGATGCAAATTGTAGAGAATTTGCATTACGTACTCACAGAGGATAGGCAATCAGACTGTTGACTGGTAGACAGATGGCTAGAGACAGTACTAATCCAGAAAAGGCTTTCATTATGAATAGGTGTGCTTAGGATTGTGGGGCAAATATTTCATTAACTCCTCATGCTATTTTCTTTACATTGACAATTAAGGAGCCATTTGATTGAAGAAGAAAGAGAAAGAAGGAGACTAACTTTTAAAACTTCTCATTTAGACACAGGAGTTCCACAATTTTAGGAAAAAAAAGGTAGCTGTGTAGGCTTTCTAAGCAGGTCTTTTTAAGTTCGTTACTGTGAAATATTTCAGTAACTTTCCAGAGCTTGTACTCGCTAAGTTAAATAAATTAAAATTTCCCAATTTAGATTATTTGTGCTTTGCTTCTTTTGGATGCTGTATCCAAGGAATTTTGCTATACTCATACCTTTTTACTGAATTTTTACCTATCTATCCTATTCCACTGAAATTTCTAGGATTTTTCTCTTTGGTTGACAGATACAGAAAGATGTATCACATTTTGCACAGTGTGTTCCCTTAGATAACACTTTTTTTCACTGTGCCATCCCAGCACATTCTTTTAATGAAAAATTGGCTTCCTTAAACATTTTGTCATAAGCCAATCCCCGAAAAGCTGAGGGCAGCCTTCTCTGAAACCTTTGCCAAGATAAAAGTATGAAAGGGTCAGAGAAAAATCTCTGTAATGCTCACCGGGGGAAAATGAAACCTTTATTATGACAGAAAAAAAGAGTTATGGTTAGTAACAGTATGAATGCAATGAATCCATTGCCTTTATAGCGGCAGTTAAAGAACCATTGAGCTAATGTTGAAATTGTGGTATTTTACAGTGTTTTTGTTATGTTCCTTAAATACAGAATCATGGAATCAAAAAACTACTTGGTTGGAAGGGACACACAATCACAGAACAGTTAGGGTTGGAAGGGACCTCTGGATATCCTCTAGTCTACCTGCCTTGCTAAGGAAGGATCACCTAGAGCAGGTTACACAGGAATATATCCAGGTGGGTTTTGAATCTCTCCAGAGGGTTTTGAATCTCTCCATGACCTTGGTGGGCTGCCTGTTCCAGTGCTCCGCCACTTCTTCAATATGAAGAAGTTCTTCCTCAGGTTTAGGTGGAACTTGTGTTTTATTTTATGGCCATTACTCCTTGCTTTGTCATTGAGCACCACTGAAAAGAGTCTGGCACCATCTTCCTGACACCCACCTTTGAGATATCTATATGTGTTGATGAGATCTCCTCTCAGTCTTCTCTTCTCTAGACTAAACAGGCTCAGCTCCCTCAGTCTCTCCTCATAAGAGAGGTGCTCTAGACCCCTCATCATCTTTGTGGCCCTTCACTCAGCCCTCTCCAGGAGCTCCTTGTCTTTCTTGTGCTGAAGAGCCCAGAATTGGACAGAGTGTCCAGAAGTGGTTCACGAGGGCTGAGGGGGAGGATCACCTCCCTCGACCTGCTGGCCACACTCTTCCTGATAACTGTGAGACACTGGGTTATTATATTAATTATTAGCTCAGACCAGCGGGGAGGGGGGCAAGGGACAGGTCGAATTTCACAGAGCTGAGGCGATGCCCTGTCCCATACCCCAGCCCCTCAGAGCTGTCTTGGGCAGCCCCAGGGCAGCTGTCAGTCAAAAGCAACCAGGGAACACTGCCTATACCATATTCCTTGGAGCCCCTAATCCATCCCCAGAATGGCTGTCACTGGAAGTCCTGCCTGGGGGTGGGGGATATGGCTAAAAGGGACCGAAGCAAATAAAAGCAGCAACATGTGCTGTCCATGTTTGTTCGAGCACTCCATTTTCTGGACTCTTGGTAGCTGATCTTTGCTGGATCTAGGGGTAGTAGCTACAATTCTCTTTTCTCTTTCTTTCTTTACTTCTTCTTCTCCTAATCTCCCTTCTTAATATTTTGGGTAACTTAAGAGCTGGATGTGTTGGATTTTGCTGAGCTGTATGGGTTAGTATGTGCTAAGTCAATGCTTTATGGAGTGCTTGCTTTATTTTGGTTGAATGTTGCCCTTTAAAGTTTGCCAAGTTCCTTCATTTTCTAAAGTTTACCCATGAAAGTGTGTTATTTTACCTCCTGAGAAAATGTGTGCAGCATTTCTCCTTTACGCTCTCTCCTAAGGTTTTAAAAGAACTGAAGGCTCCCCTAATAAATTTGGTGGGCTAATTTTTGGAGCCTTGTATATTTTTAAAGTAAAACCCCTTCAATGAGCTTGGAGCCTGGGGTATTACAATGACCTTTAAAGATCATCTATCTATATCACGGATCAATCTAGGCCTTGGTAAAAAAGTCTCTCTCAACCTTTCTTATGAGCCTCTTTAAATACTGAAAGGCCACAATAAGGTCTCTCTAGAACCTTTTCCAGGCTGAACAATCTCAACTTTCTCAGCCTGTCCTCATAGGAGAGCTGTTCTACTCCTCTTATCATTTTCATGCCCCTCCTTTGCACACATTCTAACAAGTTCACGTCTTTCTTATGCTGGGGCCCACAGCTGGATGCAGAACTCCAGATGAGAATCACCTCTCACTCTGCTGGTCACATCTCTTTTTATGCAGCCCAGGATACAGTTGGCTTTCTGGTCTGAAAGCTCACGTTACCAGCTAATGTCCAATTTTTCATCCACCTGTATCCCCAAGTCCTTCTCTCCAGGGCTGCTCTCAATCCATTCATGACCCATATATCTCCAGTGCAGTGGAAAAAATGTTGGCGGAGGCAGTACCTAGGGCTTTATAGAAATCCAAATACATGACATCCATAGCTCTTCCTTTGTCCCTCCATCATAGAACACCAGATAATCAGGCATGATTTGCCACTGGTGAAGTAATATTGCCTGTCTCTAACCAATTCCTTCCTTCCAGGAGGATCTGTTCCATGATCTTTCTGGGCACAGAGATGAGGCTGACTGGTCATTAGTTTCCAGGGTCCTCTTCTTCACCCTTTTAAAAAATGATCATGATGTTTCCCTTCTTTGTTAGTGAAGACCTTGCCTGACTGCCATAACTTTTCAAATATGGTGGAATATGGCTTGACAACTGCATCAGCCAATTCCCTCATGACCCTCTGTTTAAATGAAGAAAGGCTGTGAGACTGGAGGTTGTCCAGCCTGGAGAAAGTGCTGGGGAGACCTTATTGTGGTCTTTTCAATATTCAAAGGGGGCTCATAAGAAAGATGAAACTTTTTTTCAAGGCCTGTAGTAATATGACAAGCGGTAATGGCTTTAAACTGAAAGAGGGTTGATTTAGACTAGATTTCCAAGAAGTTGAGGATGGCCTATCCCTATCTCAAGGTGAGATTGAATGGCATTTTGATCAATGTCATCTGTTGGAAGGTGTTTGTGTCCATTGCAAGTGGTACGGACTAGATGGTCTTTAAAAGTCTGTTCCAACCCAAACCATTCGATGATGTTCTGTATTTGTTTCTTCGTACTGGCATACATATTATAAACATTCTTGCATTTTACCTGAGTGAAGAAATAGATAATATCATTAAAGAAATTATAAATTTTGTAACATTATGTGCATTTTAATAGACTATCAACTATAGCACTGTTATAAAATGGAGAAAAGTAAATATTTCTGAAGTATGATTCAAACTGCCTCATTTGTTATGCTTTATTAAATGTGCCATGCTTTGTCTAAAACTGACTTTTGCCTAAGGAAGAAGTAGCACTCTATGATTGTTTGGTTAATTGTTTGGTTAATTTTTTTTCAGGTTTGATATTTTATTTTCTTTCCATTAAATAATAAGCAATATGCTAGCACTTTCTGAAAGCTAAAGGAATAAAATATGAAACTCTGTCATACCCTTTAATACTATTTATATTAAATACTTTATTAAAGTTTGGTGGACAGAAATTACAGATTGAGGAATGTAATTCATTTTGCCAAAGTCAACTTAAAGATGTTTATATTTGAGCTAGTTATTCATATTATCTTACAGTGAAGTGGAGACAATAGAGGACATGTGGAAATGTCTAATAGAAATCAGTAACTCTGCAAAACTAAATTAAAGTCTATGCATATAATAGAATATATAACTCATAATACTTCTCTATGTACTTGACTCAGGCTAGATCTCTAACTTATAAGCATATGTTGGTAGACAAGGTGACCCTTAGCCTTAGAAAGTTCCACAAGGACAAAAGAAGAAACCATTGCATTTCATACAGTTCATGCATTCCTTCTAATAGCTTTTGAAACTAATGAGTAACTTTGTGTTGACTGATAGGAATCACAAGAAATCTCATCCCTGAAAAATCCATAAAGGAAAAGATAATGAACACAACATGAATAACAATGTGAGTACTTTAAACTGCAGCATCATGCACTATATGCTCTGGCAGATGGACCAAAAACATCATTAATCATCATATTTAATTGAAAGTGTAATAAAAGCAGGTGATGAGCAAAGCAAACAGTATTTACACTTGTTAGCACTTAAATCACTTTCAAAACTGCAACAGTATGAAAAAATCATTGAAACATTCATCAAAAGCAGAATTCCATTTCCCTATCAATAGAAGGTACATAGGTATTTGCCTTTTAAAAGATAGTAATATTTAATTTCATGTATTTATTTCCCACCCCCGACTCTTTGCGAATACCAAATTTTGGGTATGCTATGTTATACACTGAAAAGTATTGCTTCGAAGAATCTATGTAAAGGTTAATTTTTCTGTGTGTGAAACTTGGGTTTCACCAAGTCAGATTTCATTCTATGTTACCAAATATGTATTTATGTACCGTGTGACACTAATCACCACTGCAGCCAACAGCAGCAGTGTTTTTCTATTACTCTCAGCAGGGGGGCATTCTATGCACTGAAAGAAATGTCTTAATCCTAAACAGTTTTATGTTAACTTTATGATTAATATGCAGTTCTACCTCATTTATTACGGAATTTTCACTGGCATTTGGGTGATGGATGCTGCTTATGCCTCATGTCTTCTAGTTCCTGTAGCTCCTGAATGATGAAGGTCAAATTCTTTAATTCTGTAGTAAGTCATGTAAAATTTTGTCAAAGGTCACAAAACTTAAAAGGAATAAGCCAGAGGTGGAAAAACAAAGCCTGGGGTTAAATCAAAATATGTCAAAGTTTCTCTTAGAAAACATATGTTTAATGTCATAAATAAAGATAAAAAAAGATTCCATTAACTACAAGTTCATTCCTATTGAAATATGTATCAAAGATGAAACTGCATTATTATTATATTTTCAGTTAAATTGAAGTTTTTTAGTGTGGTGAAGTTGATCAAGTTTAATTCAGACAAGACAGAAGGAGAATGAGTTTTGGAAAAAAATACAAAACAACCCATACCCAAAAAAAAAGTCAGTCTGGTTATAAAGTTCTTTCTCTGGTGGAGAGCTTTAAGATACCATAGTACAAGAATTAGATGTTTTTGATTGTTTGATACAAAAATGAGATTAAAAAATTAACAGTGCAGTGGTATATTCATGCTTTTAGTAAGTAATAGAAGAGCTGGACATGAGAAAATAGCTGAGGAGGAGAGGCCAGGGTTGTCTGACTACAGAAAATTGTCAATTTAACATGAATATACAACAAATGATCCTACAATGTATCTGAAAATGTATTTCTACTAGGAACAGTATGTTTAATGAAAAGTTAATGAGTTCTCATCTGGAGCATCAAGTCAATTCTTTTTTCACTGTTGTGTGCTCTTAAGCAGTTTTAGTTGCAGAAAAAGGATATTAATAGTATAAGCACCATCCAGGTTCTCCCTGGAGCTCATGGAAGTAGATGTCTGAGATCAATTAATCATAAAATTTTAATCATAAAAGTAAACAACTGGCCTAGTTTAGATATCTAATATTCACTGGCTAAATGTATATGAGAGAAATATCTGATCATAATTAAGATAGATTAATTCAAAGAGTTGCAAAAAAAAATTTCAATAAAATGACGTGGAGGACTAACAGTCTTTTAATGAAAAAAACCTCAAACACATTAAAGTATAATTTTGTAAGACCCATCAAAATAAATATAAAAATTAATCATAATTCTCATTATCGACGCGTCGCCTAGGAGATGGTCTGCTCCTAGAACTCTTTTAATTTTTAATAGGTAATCATAGGAAAAAATAAAATCATAAATGAAAGAAAATGCAGGGAGAAAAGAACCCCAAACCAACCAACAGACCAAGAAAAAAATAAAAATCCCAACACAATGTTTTTATCAATCTGAGTATTTTGGCCAAGAAGCTGTATAACAAAAATCTGGTAGTTTGGGCCCTTTCTACAATTACTTTTCACCTACACTAATTGTGACATTTCTGTGATTTCATCACTTTGAGTTCTAGAATTCTTTTTTAGATGTAAAAGAGTGAGACTTCAAGGGTATTATTTTCTGGTGAAGAAAACTAGTTCCTTGGAGAAGGTGTTTTCGACACTCTACCCAGAAAAATGAGCTAGGAACTCATTGCTCCTGGCCAACTGTTAAGGAAGGCTTGTATGGAATGTCTGATTTCAGCAAGTCAGTAACTTACAGTAGGATATAAGTCTCAAAAAGATCAATTTATCAATTTAGCTGTGCTACCAATGTTTCATGATAGCAAAAGTCCTCCAACTTTTTTTCTAGGTGTCTGCACAGCTTGTGCATTTAAACAGGACATGATTTAAAAATCTGAGTGACATATAGATTTATGACAAAGATCTTCACATAAGACAATGATGTAAAGATCCTTGAAATTATCTTTTTTTAGCCCAGAGGAGAAAATAAGTGCTATTAAAAATATTTCCTGAGATTAGGATAGTTTCACATACGTGTTTGGTTTATGTACTTTCCCATATTTTTGCTAGACAAATGGCTGAATAAAAACACTGTAGTATAGTGGACTAATTTCTATTTTTTTTCAGCTTGAGTGGATGACAAAAAATTTATATTCACTAGGCAAGATAATTTTGAGTTTCAGCTAATGTTACAGACAAATCTGTTTTATATAAGAAATCAAAGAACAGAAATCTAAGGAAAAACTGCTGAAATACTAACTTCTAAAAATGGACTTTGTAAGAACTAGCAGTTCTGCAAATAATTTTAAATTTAAATATTTAAGGCAAGATTTTATTTGGAAAAAATATATTAATGAAGTATTTTTTCTTGAAAGTTTCTGTTGCAGTGATATATGTCAACTGATATAAGTGAGAATATCTTCTTTTCTTGTAAAAGTCTTTATGCTAACTACATCTACTTTATTTACAATTATGGAGGCAAAATAAGAATCACATCTACTTTCTCAGTAAATAATTACTTTTATTTCCTAGTTTCATTCTAAGGAGCAGGGATTTTTACATTCAGAAGCTTTGTGTCATGATTTTAGCAATTTGACACCAACTATGTTCAAGAAAGTAATTTTATAAACACTTGAAATTTTACATTACTATAGGCAGAAATAAAGGCAATGTTTGCATTTTTCTATATTGAATAAAAACAAATGAATGTTATTATAGTAAAAATAACTTCATATAAAAATGAGACTTTAAAAAATTAAGCTACAAAGTAATATTTTCTCTTAATTGCACCCAATCTCGATTTAGTAGGTATAAAAGCATGTTTGGATCATCCAGCAACTAAAATAAAAATTGAGGACATGGGTATAAGATATGTATTTTAAATAATTGCATTGAGTAAAATTTTTAAGGGTTGGAAACTACATATATTGTAACTATACATATAGACTTTTTTTGTTACTGTTAAAAAAAATCACTGGGGACTTACAAACTATGTTGAATTATAAGTGAAATAATTGTGTCTACAGAAAAAACAACAACCCTGCTAATAGATTTTAATTACTTAGTGGGGCATTGCAAAATACACAGAGTTTAAAGACTTTTTGCTATGTCTCATCTAAAGGACCCTTTTATGATTTATTTTGACTCTCAGAGAAAAACAAAACAAACCAAAAAAAGAAACAACCCACACCAGATTTCTTTTTTAATAAAGACATATTTTCATGCCATACTTTTTTTCTTGTTACACAAAAATTTGGAAATTCCGTGTAGAATCAAAATTCAGAAAGGAAATAAAAAATACCCTGGTTTTCTTGATTTGTCATGACTTATTTTCCAAGGCTTTGTTATTCAAAACGTCTCTAGGTACCCAGATTCATCATGAATTTTTGTCTTGCATTCATTTTTTAAAGGTAGCATAGTCAATACTGGAATCTTGGAGAAACAAAGCAACCCTGCCAAAACTTGATGTTTGACTCAACATTTTAAGAGTACAATAAAAAATTGTGCTGTTTGTAAAACCATTAATGTCCTGTTTTCTGCTATAGAAATCATGACAGGCTGGCACAGAGAGAAGAACAGAATTCATTCATTGAATGAATGAGATCAGTTCCGTGCAATTTCTTGTTATGACCCTCTCTTGAACAAAGAATAGATGGGATGTTGGAAGAGTAAGCTGAAAATATGGATACAGTCCCTTAGCTCTGCATACAGCAGGATTTGGAAAGGAGGTGTACTTGAAAGAGGCTAGACATAGTCAAGGAGAAATATAGGAGAGAGAAATAACTAAGTCTGTCATGGAAAAATTAAATCCAGTCAGGATTGGGAAGACAAGTAGACTGGGATGGGAACCCCAAATAAGGAAACAATGCAACCTTAATGCTGTCTCATTCTGATATGGTATTAATTACAGACCTTTTTTTTTCTACCTTACCCCCTCCTCATGCAGGCCAAAGGACAGTGACTCAGGATATTGCAGCTATTCAATGATTTTTTTCATCCTCACTGTTCAGTGTGTGTCCCTTGGTGTTATTTACTGCATGCTGTTGAAACCCCTCTCTGTATACAGAATTATTAATTTCCTCATAGACTCATTCCAACCTTCACTTCAGCTGATTCAGCCCTTACCTATATTCAGTCCCCGCCCGTTAACTAAAATGTACCTACTGATTTACTCTTTTCCCAGCTCTCCCCCTCAAATCATTCTTCCAGCCCCACTAAATTGTTCACGGAGACTGGAGCTGCTGACTCCCAGAGCTGTGAAGGAGTGAGCCTTTTTATTTTATTAATGTTCAATAATGGGTTTATTAATGCTCAGTAGGTATTTCATTTCATTGGTTTATGTTTCCTCTTAAGAGCACACACTCTGTCCTCCTGAGCTGTTCTGTTTTTTGTGTTGACTGGCTAGCAGAGAAGTTCATTTGTCCTGTGCCATTACTGCCATCTGCCTTGTCAGGCCTTTCTTGAAAATGAAACTGTGTCTCAACAACTTTGCCCTTGGTTAAATAAATAAGCCATAACTGTAGCTGGAACATCATTATGTCAGTATGAGTCTGAAGGTCTTAGGATTTATTGGGGTGATGCAGCCATTACCATTGAAATTGGCTTTATTGTATTCACCTTGCTGCGTAACAGCATCTGTGCAGCACTTGTGAAGTTACTGGGAAAAGGTTCTACACCTGCAACTCTGTTCTAAGAAAATTCTTATTCTCCCACGTAAACACCCCCTTAGTCTTTCCTGCTTTTTTAATCTCTGTCCTTGGATTCTTTGTTTTGCCTGTTTGAACTCCTTCCAGCTCACTGACTTCTAAGCAGAAAGCACTGAAAGATACCAAATGTGGTGTATGCAAGTGACAACACAGATGGTATTTCTGAAAAGAGAAATTAGGGATGGAAAGTTGTAACAACCATCTAGTACCAGAATTACTTATGAAAAGAGGAAACACATTCTCAACTAATTATGATAGTTTGTTTCAAGTCAGTTAATCTTTAAAATTATTATTATTTTATCTGTATAGTCCAGTTTAATTGTAGGACTTAAAGACCTCAAGAAGGAACAACAAATACTAATAATTATAACAATTCATTTCCATGCACTATATGCTGACCTAATACTGTACAACACAGATACAGTGAGATTCCTTGCCTTGACAGCAACACATTTCTAATTCTGTGGCTGAACTGTTTTATTCACAATCTAGTCTCTACCTAACAACAAAAATAATTGACAAAAAATACTCTTTGAGCAAAATGAAGGTGGCACTGTACATCCTTTGGGAATCTTGTGTCTAGGTAAATACCAAACTGAAAACTAGGGATACCAGAGTCCATACATGGTAACTCAAGCCTAGTTGTCTTTGAGCAAAGTCACAATACATATATAATACTCATAGTCATTCAGCTCTTGCAAATGGTATCATCACTAGGAGTTTAAGTCACATTTACTCTTTAAGAGTTCTTACACCTTCATTTTGCTAGGCAGATGTTCTGTTGAGGTAAGCAACATTTTATACCAACTAGGAGGAGCAGACTTCTGGCATGGATTTAAACACTGAATCCCACATCACACAAAACCAAAAACAAACAAGAGAAAAAAACCCTAACAAAAAAAAAGGAACAAGAAAGCCAAACCAAACCAAAAAAGACCCAAACAAAACCAATCAAACAACAACAACAAAACACTAACCACAAGTAAATTGTTAATATTTTTAACGAATTTTATGATTTACTTAAGTTTCTTTGGGGATTTTTTGGATCAATCCCATGAAATAGATTTTCACCATTATGTCAAAACTTTAATTCCTTATCAGAAGCTCTTGATAATACTCAGAATGCATTAACAAAAATTTTATACAACTGTATAATCAAGAAAAGTAAAAAACAAGAAAACATAAACACAGTCAGTGGAATAGAACCTTAGATCGTTCGTCGAAAACTCCTTTTTATGGAGTTTGAAAATACTGTATCCATATGTGGATACAACTCAGTTTTGAACCATAACCTTTCTTGAATGACAGAAAGCATCATACAGCTGTGCTAAATACATCTCTAGATGTTTAAATCTTTTCGGTTTTAAACATTTAAGCAAATGTCTTTTAAATAAAATCATATACTGAAAAGGGTACCTGTTAGACATTTTTCTCTCAGTATTCCTGCTTATCTAATTTAATAAAATTGTGTAACTCATTCAAGACATTTTTTTCTCCTTTATTATTTTTCAGAATCAAATATTCTTTGCCTTCCCTTTTCCACAGACATTTGTATTTCCGAATATACAATTAACATTATGACTATCTTTTCTTCTTTACCTCATCTTCCATTTGCCTTTTAGAATTTTCTTCTGAGTCAGAGGAAGGTATGTTTTATAATAGGCTGCTGCTGTCTTTACCACTTGTTTGCTCCAGTATCATTTTTGTCAAACTGAAAACATCATATTTTTTGCAACCTTAAGATATCACTGTAATTTACATATTTTTCCATTTCAATTTTTTTTTATCATTAATGAATGCTTTGTCATACTGTTTGTATTGGGTTTCTTTTGGTCAACGATACTCACGTTCTTCCCAGAAGAAAATTCTATACTTTATGCTTTAATCAAATTACTCTGTCCAAAGTAATTTTTTGTTTAGTGATTACTTTCTAATTTCAGGTACCTCATCCTTTCTTCTCCTGGCTAGTTGCCTTCAACCTTGTTAAACATGCTCTTTCTGAAATAATAGCCCTTTCTGATTTCCATTACTGTGTTTGTTCCGTTTCTTCCACTGTCTAACTGTTCTTTAAACTTGTTCTTCAGTAGATATTTTTCTTTCTCTCCATCCATTAAAGAATTATCTCTCTCTTATCCCGTGAAAATGTCTTTCACATTGATGAATGTATTTATGCTTCAAGAGAAATTTAGCATTGTTTAAACAGAGATCGTAATCTCCGTCTCTCTCTACTCCTACCAGTTTAATGTTTTACGCAGTTCTGCTGATGTACTCTCATCTGATGCTCAGGTTGTTGATAGTGATTGGAAACAGAATCAGGTCCAATATTAATGCCTAGAGGATATCCTCATTTCAGATACTGAAATGAGACTGATCCCATTCCTTATTTTCTCCTTGTTGCCACTCTTATGGATGTGTGACATTTTCATTTTTGAAGACATCAGGATACTTTTATCTTTCAAAGACAACAGAGAGTAGTTTTGTAATTATGTCAGCAAAGTCCTTCAGAACTCATGGTTTTATCCCATCTGATGCATGTCAGGGCAAAATGTGCCATTAGATGTCCAATTAATTTGAAATCCCAACATTTATATTTGTGTTGCTTTAATGCCAGGTATTTGTACTAAAAACACAGTACTTTATCATATTATTTCTTTCATTTTCTTCTTTTTTCTCCCCTTTTTTTCAATTATCTGGCAGTTTTTTATTTATTTATGATTAACAATTAAAAGCTAACTGAGCAATTAAATCTTTTTTTCTGCTACTGTTACACTTGGCTTCTAAACAAGAACATGTTTTATGTTCTAGGTCAAACAATATAACGTGATTTTCACATAGCTGACCCTACTGTTTTTCTGTATTCCATGTTTTGCTTTTCTACTGTGATGTTACTACAGTGATTACTTGTTATAGCACTTTTTTATACTAATCTTGTTACTATTTGTAGTGAAAACCAAAAATATATGAGATGTCAGTAGCTTGCATTCTCAGTAGTAACTTAGGCTGGAGTTCTGTCTATTCACATGCATGTGGATTTGGCACTGATTATTGTACTAAACTCTCTATTATACAATATTTTAAAAAATTAGATTATGGTATTTTCCCTTATGTAACTAGGTCAAATAGTACATAAGAATAGGAATATGTCTTACTGAATCCTGAAAATATCATGAAATAATAGAACAAAAATGCCAAATTAAACAAACAAACAAAAACCAAACAAAACACCAAAACAAAACAACAACAAAAATGGCAAAAAAAAACCCAAAACAAAAACAAAGAAGAAAACTTCTTAACTTGGTAGTAATGGAATAAGTAGTTCACCAACCTCCAGTAACCCATCATTTTAAAATGCTTATTATGAAGTCCTGTCTCTACTAAAAATCAATATCTCTGTGCCAGGAATGGAGTTGCAAAACTGTAGAAGGTCAAAGGGCATTAGAACTTGACTCACGCTATAACCATACATATTTCAAGGATCTTTTTCTCTCTGAGACTGTTTGGTATTTCAGCACATAGGAAAAATGTAGTTTGCCTTTTAGAAATGTGTTGTTACCTATGCTTAAAGACAAGCACAGGAAAAAATTATAGATGCACCCTGCTGAACCCTCACCGAAGTACCAAAACTGCGAGCCTGGCCACTTCAGATTTTTTCTATAATCGGTGGAAACCTAAAAAGGACAATTTAGTGAGCTGAAACATCCTCTGGACTGTTTATCTATCTTCATTTTTTGTAAATGACATGGAGAACATCTGGCCTCCCATTAAATGCATTCAATTTGAAAAATTAAGAGACTTTAGATGTCAAAATTGTTACTGAGGAATCTAAAAGTCGTCATAATGGTTAAACATTTTAACCTATCTTTTTTGCAGATCCACTTTCCTATAAAAATATAGGAAATATTTCTCAACTCTATTTAGTTGATTAACACTACAGCAAACTACATTTTGTGGTATTGGATCAATTCCATGTTTTCATTGCCTCTTTATTTTACATGTTTATACATTTTATAGTTAAAACATTTTTATTGAATCTGCTCTTTTAGTTCATAAGTATGTTAAATAGTGAATAACTCTCTAGTATAGAATCTCCTTGAACGCATTCTGTCGACATGCACATGGAATTTATCATGCAGATGTTTGTATTAAACAACTAAGCAAATAAAGAAATGCTCCAGAGTCTCTTATCATAACATTGAACTGTCAAACTTCATTTATTGTTATATAATTGCAAAGATTGTTTATCCATTCTTGCTCTATTTATCTAACACTACCTTCTGTAATGTTCAAGGTCATGGTGGCAGAAGAACTAGATTTCTAGAATACTTCTAGTTAATTGGACAAAAATATCTTACTGCAATAAAAACTTTTGAAAGCAAAAGTAATGTTCCCTTGAAATGGGGAAGTTACATTGCAAGCAGAGGTTTAGTATAGGTATATTATCACTAATGGGATGACTTTTATCTTCTAGGAATTGCAGACATGGTTTTTGGCAAAAATTAACTTTTATTCAGCATCAATCCTGTTATTACCTTAGGGGGGTTACTTTTTTAGGTTTTTTTTCTTCTTATTTTAATGTTAGCAATGTCATATTTATTAATTTTTAATCTTCACGTATAAACATTCCAAAGGTATGTGAAATGTCTGCAGTTATTTTCATTTGCTTTGTGGCTACTTGTACAAGAAAAATAGTTTCATTTAATTTACAAATTTTTCAGAACTGAATGTGAGTAGTGATTCTGATACAGAATAGGTTTAAGTTCTTAATATAAAAAGGAGTAAGACTAAAGGTCCATCTAGCCTATGGCAGCCAGAACCAAGTATCTAAGTAATATAAGGAGAAGAGGGTAAGGATATATGACACTTCCATATATGTATCTTAGACTCCATCCATTTCCAGATGGCATTTTTGTGTAACTATCAATAAGCCCAACATGTTGCTACTGTGTAGTAACTTAAAGTTAATATTTTTTAAACAAATATGAAGGTTAAATATGAAATTGGGAATCCCTCTTCCCACGTGTTTCATTTTATATTACATCTTGAAATAATTTCACTTGCTATGAAATCTAAAATAACCTTGCCAGCAAATGCGGTCTGAGCATTAGCAGTGCATGTATCTTCATTCTGCTCTTGATTCATCTTTCAAAGGAGTATCAAGTGGTATTAAGTACTATGCCTATTTATTTGTTGACATCTCTGCCTGTAAAAATATTGCATGTCACAAGAATGAACATTAGATTTAATCATGCTTTTTTTTTGGTTTTGTTTTCGTATGGACTTCTGTATAGCAAGCACAGTGAGCACAGAATTGAGACAGACTTGGGTTTTTTACATAAAATACTAGGCAACGTGGTCCTGACACTAACACACTGAGCATGTTTTATTTCCACTGTGATGAAATATTAAAAATAAAGGTATTAGGAACAAAGAAGCTGTCCTTTTAAACGGGATTAACCATGAAAACTCATCTTTCAATTCCTACACAATGAAACTGAAGCAGTCAAAATACAAAACACTGTATTGGCAATGTAAAGTGTATTCCAACCTTTTCTACAGATCACAAAAATAACTTATATTAAGATATTTGGTACTCTAGACCTCTTGCCTTTTATTATTTGTCTTTCTTGGGTTTATGTTTTGTTTGGTTTTGGTGTGTTTTTTTTCCTTTTTATTTTAATATTTATATTGCAAGGCCTTCAGGAGAGGTCAGTCCCTCAGCAGGTAGTTCCTTTATTCTGATGTTAGCTATCTAAAGGTTAGGTGTCTAGTGAGGTGTTCAACTCTAATGAAGAATGAAAGGGAGAGAGGGAGAGAGATGCCTCTACTGAATAGAGTTAAATCTAGCTGACTAAACTTTAAATGACTGAAATTAGATCTGGCGAATTCCATCCTGAAGAGTTTAATGTATTGCCTGACACATATTTATAGATGACTCAAATGTCCTGAGATAAGTTAATAAGAATGGAATAGTAAAATCTGGGCTGCTTAAAACAAGAGCCATAGGATTCTAATGCTCTTTTGCCTATGCTTGACTTTGCATTTTGATAGCAGACACAAGTTTGTCCACAATCCCTTGTTGATAAGGTGTTTAGTGCTTCTTGATATGTCCTCATTTGTATGAGAACAGAGAATTAGGCAACTAAAGATCCCATTATACACTTCATTAGACTAGTTCCTACTATTATGGCTTCATTCCAGCTTGGGGGAATAGGTTTTGTCTACCTATATTTCCTGGGATTTCAATTGGATGTGCTATTTTTCCAGACTTTCTGCCTCAATTTCTTATGTGTGTTCTTCAGTCCTTGCTGCATTTCAGTGGTAGGTGAAGTGAACATTAATAACACTTACCACTCTCACAGACTGAATGAACAAGTCCTGTACAACACCCGGAGTTCCAGTGATGAGAGAACCTACAAAAGTGAAGAGAAGATATCATTAACTCATCCTTAATCTTTTTCGGTGTTCACTTAGGCAAAGTATGTGGTAAGTGTTTTCTTTGTAGTGAAGCACTATGACATACTGTAAAGGATCAATAAAGTAAGCAAGTAAAAAAAATTATATAAAGACAATATAAACAACTTTGGATGCAATATACAAGAAATGCAACACTATGGAGTTCTTTAAAAGATCATGGAATAAGCCATGACCGCCAGTGGGGTCGGAAATGGCTGCATCCAGCTTACTCCAAATTTTGGGGGACCAATGACAACATGGTGGCCAAGGGCTGTCTGGAAACAGTGACCCAGACCTCTTGGTAGTATGCAAATATAACTATAAGTCATTCATTACTCTATAAATAGTGGTCAGCTGAGGGCCTGTTGAGCTGTCCTGCACAACTGTGAGCTGCAGAGGATCTCCTCTTGAGTAGGGATGCCTCTCAAGGTTACTGCTCTAGGTTGAGAGATTCCTTGCCACAACAGATTCCCACTAAGTGACTAATAGCATAATAAACTTTGAAATCTTAGTTAAGTTATATACAGAATTGATTGTGCACATATAATCTTTGGCGCCATGACCACTTCTCTGAGAAGCCTGCTCCAGTGCTTGACCACCCTCTGAGGGAAAAATCTTCTTTTAATATCCAACCTAAACTTCCCCTGACAACTTCAGGCCATTCCCCCGTGTCCTGTCACTGGTCACCACAGAGAAGAGATCAGTGCCTGCACCTCCTCTTCCCCTCACAAGGAAGTTGTAGACTACAATGGATCTCCCCTCAGTCTCCTCCAGGCTGAACAAACCAAAAGACCTCAGCTGTTCCTCATATGGCTTCCCCTCAAGGCCCTTCACCATCTTCACTGCCCTCCTTTGGACTTGAATAATGGTAGAATCTAAGGCCAGGGGGACTATTAAATGGTTTAGTCTGATCATGAGACAATGCATTTCACCAGTGTCACATTAACAACAATATTTGTTTAGGTTCTAAATTTTTAACTTGTGTGACAGTAAATCACAGGAGACATAGGCTCTATTTGCTTCTAAGGGGTGAATGATTTGTTGCTTTGGACTGCTGTAATGAATACCTTGTTACATTTCTATTAGAATATTAACATGAGAACATCAGCATATGCACACTGGTGCAGTTTCACCCTCTGCTTGGATGCTAAGTGTTACCTAAACTGAAGAAAATATTCTACGGTATCCTGCAATCTTTTATTTCCCTCTCAAAACTTCAGTGTCTTTCCCGTGCCAGTAGTTAAAGATTCAAGTTATCTGTAGCCTGAACCTTGTACACCATATCCAAGCTACCAAATACAGAAAAGTTTTTGAGCTCATACTGTCCTCTCCAGCCACGTCCTGATCCCACATTCTCAAGCAGATGCACATTAGTGCTTTCATCGTCAATTTTCTTTCCCTCTGGTATCTCACAGTTACATCTCTTTCTGATTTGTCAGGAATCACAGAATAGGAAACTGGATAAACAGTCACTCTTTCACTGCAAAAATTAGGAAAAAAATAGTTTCTTTTTTTTGTATGTGTGTGTGTGTATGTGTGACATTTCTAGTGCCATAGTGAGTTACATTATCTGAAAAGATACTGAGTCCTCTGAAACTGTTCTGAGAACACTGACATTGGCTACAAAGACTTAGTTAAAAAGAAAAATAAATCCCAGTAGTACAAGAATGACATTTAGTTTAATTTGCTTTAATCTCTTTGTTCAAAGAAAAATAACAAAAAATGTGAAACTGAATAATCTTATAACTACATCCTGTAAAGTGTTTTGTCTGCATAAATTACTTTTGAAATCTGTGTTTCAAATAAGATGCTAACCGCATTGTGTCTATGAGTGTTCCTCAACCATTCTATCAAAAGAGCTTATTTCATATAGAGGTGATGTTATAGAGTTTACAGCACAGGACTCGGTAATTTTCTCAAGATTATTCTCTCTCTCCTAAATGCACTATAGGCGATGCTTACAACTTTAATCTTTCAGAGAAGACCTTACAGTCAGCCACATTTAGTAAATTTCTCTATGTGAGTCTTATCGTCTCAGCCCAAAGTCTTCAAGCTAGAGCATGACCTACAGTAAAGTGTTGCCTGCCTTAGCTTTGTCCTTTCCTCCAGGCACAGATGAATGAGATATGATTAAATAGGTAATTTTAAGCTGGAAAACGTTCTGTGAATGAGCTAGGAGGGAACCCAAGTGACTGTGTCACAAAGTTCTAAAGTTAAATGAAATAAATCTTACACAGGTTATCCACGAAGTGCAATCAACTGGTTTAGATCCTTTTTGCAGCTCCCTTCACAGACACTAAGACACTAACCAAAAAAATCCTTTCCCAGACTGCTGGCATGATGAGATATAATTTACAATGACTTGTAAAAAGTGAAGAAAAATTGATATTTTTACAAGTGCTCCCAAGATTCTTTTAAATTTTTTTAAGTAGCTTGAGAAGATGGCAAAACAACAAATCATTAGTGTACATAGCCCAGTGCCTCAATTTCCCCTACATCACTGTACATATTCAAAGATGAGAGGAATTCAGGAATTACTCCACTTTTCTTCTCTGATTTATCTATGGCTTCATTTCTGAATTTTAAAACCTCTTCATTATTTCTTTTCTCTCTTTCCTCTTCACCTGGCTCTTTAGTTGTACAGGTCCTTAAAGGATGATAGCTGGATTCCTACTTCATCTCTCTCACACTTCCTTTATCTAGCCAGTGCAAGAACACTCTGACACAAGATGAAATAACTATCTCCATTAATTTCCAGCATATTAATCCTAAATGGAAATTAAGCATACTGTGGTGCAAAGTGCCTTAAGAAGTATTGCTCCTCTCATAACTTTACAGTTATGAGTATGGGAGAACCTGGTGGGAACTTTAACTAGGTAGACAGTGATTTCCCTGAGCAAACAAAGAAGTCTCTTTTATAGACTCTCTCTGTTGAGACTTTGTCAACATTTGCTTCCTTCTTTTTCTGGGAATATTTTATTCTTTGAAATCACAGTCCTACCTCCCTTTTTTCCAATGTGATGTTGAGGTAAAATGTCTTCTTTTAGGGTGCAGCTAATATTTTAAAGTTCTGATAGTAGTTATCAGATAACACCATAATACATATGAATACTAATAGTGACTTTTGATTTTTGTAGCATAAGTAACATGGAGAAACACACACATATTTATAAGAATACAGACATTTCACACAAATACCCTGCAAACCAAACAACTAATATATGCAGATTGCATGTTTAATTTCTGAAAATTATTTGAATGGGCACATCTCATTTCTTCCATGCAGATTCCTGAAAAAAAACCTAAACAATGAAAGCGTAAGGTACAGATAACAACCCCCCCCCTCTTTTGTTTCATCACAGTCTCTGTCATTTGTGGACTATGCCAGAAACTTGCATCACATCCTCTTTTACTGTCTTTAGATTCTTTTCGAGTTCTCTCATGAACAATTTTAGAAAATCTGTTTCAGGCTTTCCCATGTGATTGCATGGCTCCTGTGTTGGTCATTTTTTGGTTTTTTTTTCTTTCTGGTTGATCATAGTAAGGAAAATATCAGGAACTTCTTTTCTTTTGAGTGAAGAAGAGACTAGAGACATAAAAATTTTATTAATAAGAAGGATTGTATGTCATTAGTCTCTTCATCAGAAGTTCCTGGTATTTTCCTTGTCATGTGTTTCTGCAAGACTTAAAAGTACCAACAAGTCTGGAAAATGTTTTGTATTACAGTTTTACTCAGCTCATATAAAAACAATATAGTGCTGAGTCTGTGAATATCCTGAACCTCAGATTTCGTTACACTACCGTCTAGAAATATTTTCTAAGACAAATATGGATAATATACAATTAACTTCATACTCTTTAATACATCTTAAATAATTTATCTATGAAGAGATAATTCAAATTTGATCTAGTACAGAATTTGTTCTTCAAAAATGAGCAAACTTTTTGGTTACAGAATCACAAAATGAAATAACAAAAAATGAATAAAATGAAAGCATGAACAAAAATTGTATAACAAAGGTAATGATTAGTAAAGGTAATGATTAGTAAAGGCAATGATAAAAGGTAACGATAATACTGCTAGGAGAAAAATAGATTGGAGTTTTTAATGAATTGTAGGAATAGGTTCTTTCATGATAAGAAAAATACACATAAGAAAAGACTGCACAATTTCAGATAACAAGAATGCTTCTTACATTAAAAAGAAGATTCATTTGGGGATTTATTTAAAACAAATAAGATCGATAAGCAAACACCAAGCGGTCTAAGTAATTTTAAAAATTACATAAGGAATTGTTTCCAAAAGTTCAGCCAAGAGAAGTTACCATTTTACCATACTCAAGTGGGATGCCTTCCTGCTTTGAAATCAGACACAAAATCAAGTACTTTAGATGGACACAAAATTTTGTTCTCATTTTGACTATATTAACACACAGAACAATAATTACTTTGACTTTCTATTTAATTTTTGTTCATTTTCTCAGGTAGCCCTATATGAATAAAATTTCACAGTCAACATACAAGTTTCTTCTCTTTTCAATACAATGAAGCATATTTCAAGAATACATTAGAGAAGGACCCAAGTGTTTAAGGATAATTTGAAAGTTGATAACTGGGGATAAACTGATTTGAAATCTATTGAAATTATTTGCTTTCTACTTCTGTCTGCTCTAACATATTTGATATAGGCAGTTAGTATCTGTTTCTATTGCCCTCATTATCTGAACTTGGTCAGAGTCTAATGAGTAGCTTGCTAAGGCAATAAACAGGAAAATAAGTTGAGTGTCCAGCCAGTCAAAAAACTGAATATTGTAAAGATCAATGTAGAAGTACACGGTTATAATTCATAGAACGTATGAGGCAATAAAATTATTGTAAATGAGTTGTGAGACAATTATTATAACTGTGAGAAAGCAGCACACTGTAGTTCTGCATGACTGAAGTGAGAATGAGAAATAATATTAAGTTTAAGCAACTCTGGATCCATGTAGATCCAGATTCGTAATGCAAATCTGTTCATTCTGACAAAGGTAATACAGGACATCATATCTTTTGTTCAGAGGAAGAAGAATGCCCCACTAGCACTTTAGACTTTAATTCCCACTGGAGTTGCTATGGTCTGTTGAATCTAACTGAATAAATTCTCTATTCTAGTTCTATGTTCTAGTCAATGAACAGACAGACAACTCTGATGATATGTAGGGGTGAATAAATCAATCCACATAATTTTGATGCTTTGCCTTTCCACTTAATGTATCTTTTCTTTCAAGGCCTTCAGAGGATGCTGTTTGTATTTGTTTTCTACTTTTTCCTCTTACAGTACAAAGGATCACAGGAAAGCACAGAATTATAGAATTGTAGAATGACTTCAGTTAGAAGGGACCTTAAAGATCAGTTAATTCCAACCCCTCTGCCATGGGTAGAGACACCATCCACTAGATCAGGTTGCTCAGGATCCCATCCAACCTGGCCTTGAACACTTCCAGAAATCAACTTCTCTGGGCAATCTGTTCAGTGCCACACTACCTGCTGACTGAAGAATTTCTTCCTAATGTCTAATGTAAATCTTCACTCTTAGTTTAAAATCATTCCCTCTTGTCTTATCAGTATCTGCTTGTGTAAAAAGTTGTTCTCTTTTTTTTTTCTCCCTTTTTTTACTCTTTAGGTACTGGAAGACTGCTATAAGATCAATCCCAGTTCTCTTATATGTAAGCATCCACTTCGGATCTTGGTCCTTCTAGGAGACAGCCACACACTGGAGAAGCATGACTGTTTTTACATAATACTTGTAGAGTGAAAGCATCCACTCATGGAATAAGAATCTGCCTTCTAATGTATGAGGTTGAGAAAGACACAGTTTAGCTTTCCTATCCTACAGGTATCTTCTCCATCAGATCGTGAATATCATAAGTAAAGATATTGCCAGTACACCCTGGATTAGAGGTAGTTGGGAACAGAGAGACAAATAAAAGGCAAATTATGCCAGAGGATTCACCTAGAGGAGAGGAACACTTAAAATTCTGGATCCATGTCTGCAATTTTATTTTCTTATTTTTCAGTGATGATCTTATAGGAAATATAACTGGTTCAAAAGTTGCATGAGTCTGAACTGCTGTATTGAGTAAAATACATCAAGTGTACTTTACGTGAGTGAAAGAAAAATGCTTCATATATATGGAGATGAGAATTTAACGTTGGTCAAATATAAAGTCTGAGTGGTTTTAGTAGTTCATTTAAAATTACATTAATACCTGTAGTCCAAATTATCTGCCTGTTGCAACTATTTCTCATTAATAATACAGTTTCAATTATTATGCACAAACCTGTTAATATCTGCCCTTTCCTGTGGTGTTATGGTCACTCTTTCAAGTACTCTCAAGTTGAGGTCAAGGTCTGTCTTCCCCAGATGGGTGGTTACACTGAGACATCAGTGCCCTGAGGTTTTTGCTGGAAGAAGGACATTGATGGTGAGAGTTATTGCCCCCTCCATTTTAGCTCATCTTGGAGTTACTTTCCTTGTTTCAAATTGTCTGCTGCTGACATATGTTTCTTGTCGGTCCACGAGTTTAATTGTACAATGATTACTTTAAAGCTTTACCACATATGGCATATTTTTAGGGTAAAAGCAATTGCACACAGCTAAGGTACAGCTAAAATCAAGACAGGCATTTGTTACAGCCTCGTTAGATTACTTTTTGTCTTAAGAATAGATAGTCCAAAAAGGCTTGCTACGTTCTGCAAGTCAGTGTTATTAAACTGATAAAAAGCTTGTGTCTGTGACCAGTAACAGCAACACATGACCACAGATCTGCAGAAATCTGAGCAGACTCAATGACAGATTTCTCTACTGTATTTAAACAAAATTCCCTCTGCAAAGATAACAGAGTCAAAATTTAAAACTTCTATATGGGATTTAAGTGCATGACTTTGTACAACATATGTTTTTTAATGAAACTGTGCAGTGACTAGGATGTAAAACTGCAAGAGCTCACAAGTCTATAAGAGTAATTAAAAAAATATGCTTAAAATTTATTAAGTCCCTCTGAATATATCCATATGATGATATGGAGATGAAAACCTGCTTCTTAGCTAACACTTCAGATCAAACTTGATCTTCCCAATGAATCTTGATTACTCTCCTTCATTCAAAGGCTTTAGAAAACTTTATACCCATGTACAGGTTGTTTACAGTCAAACTGACTTTGCTATAATGCCTCAGAATATAATGGTGTGGTACTTTTTAGACAGATATTAATTATTTTAATAGTGATGAATTGTTATTTTAGGAGCCCTTCTTACAATGGTTCTCTTAAATTCACTTGTTGCAGCTGTCTAGTCCTTGAGAGAGTCTGCAGAATTATCTCCCCCTCCCTGGTCCCAGTTACTTTCACAGCTCTTCTGTGCACCCTTTTGTTTTCCTGACAATAACCAGTTGTTCTCCCTAGTCTCTCCATCAGAAATTTTCCTCCAGAGGTATCAAGAGCAACCTTCCCAGTACATGAAAACCACCATTCTCTTTATTTGTGTGAACCGTATTTTCTATTTTAGATATGTTAGCATCTTTGAACTTAATCCTGTACTCTGTCACACATGAATGTGTGTGTTTATATCAACATTTTCTGTGCATTGTTGATATAGATATCTATCATTTTGCTGCATATTGTTTTGACACAGAGCCGACATTGTATCACGTTGACTTGCTTTTAAAAATAGCATTTTGACTTGAAAAGCAAAATGGGGACAGATCAGATTTTGAATACATTTTTCTAACTAGTTATGAACAATCCTTGCCCTTAGGGTTATTTACCTTAATCTTCACAGCTGAACCCTTTGCTGATGTGTGTTGTTGAGGACAAATAATTTTATTCTTTATTCAGAGTTTTGTCCAGTTAAATCATCATTGCATTGTTCTTCTAGTAAGTTCTTCTTCCCTTTTAGTTTTAAGATTGGTCTTGCAAGGCTATATTACTGAGAAGATAATCAAATCCAGTTAACTTAATATTCACCCATGGAGACACTGAAACATAAAGAAAAATCTGTTTGTTTTTTTTTTTCCAATGAACAAGACAGGCACAGGGTATTGAAAAGGAATGCCACTGACACTCTTAGTGAGACAAAAAATGATCTGTAATGTAGGAAAACAAATAAGCAAGAATTCTTTCTTTCCTACATTCTTTTTGTTCTTATAAGAACCTTGAAATGCCATCAGATCTTCTTTAAATAGCTAGTTTAAAAATAATCATGTATAGTAGTTTGAGTGTTTTAAGTAAAAAATAGTCGTGGTTATATGCAATCACAGGTTTTGAATGTATCTTAGGTGTACTAAATTACATGATGAGATGATTCCTATTTCTTCAAAGCTAGACAAAGCTTATCTGTGAAAAGGACATCAAAACACTTTTAGAATGAAAGTAAGAGTAAATTGCTAGTCCTGTAATAAAAATAGCAGCAAACATTGGAAAATATAAGGAGGATATCTGATCTATTACAATAGAGGGAAATAGACAAACAGTGGAAGAAGGGGAGTTAGTCTTTCACCTAGGATAATAAACCAGCACCTTATAGATTAAATCAATGTTATTATTATTGCTTTATAAGAGGGATTTTTTTTTTTCACTGACTTAAACTTTAACTTCTGGTTAAGTCAAACTTTTATATCCTGGATAAAAAAGGACAATCCTCCACCCACCCTCAAGCCAAGACTGCCTCCCCAGAAAAGCCTTACCTGGAGTAAAATTTTTGCAGATAATATGAATTTTGCACTTCCCATCTGCTTTTGACGAATAAAATGGTTTCTTTTTTTTTTTTTTGATGGACTGTATGAACCCTCAGAGAAAACATTTACTCATAAACTGTTCAAAATAACTCATATTTGTTCATAATTAGATTACATCAAAGTAACAGCCCATCTGTATGAACACTCTAGTATTCATTGATACAGATTTCAAAGACTGCCTGGAAAATATTTCGGTACTGTGCCATGGTCACTGAGTTGTTTCCTTTTCTTTACTTCCAATTCATAATGTAGGATCATAGGATCCTAGGGTAATTCAGACTGGAATGCAGATCATTTAGGTCAACTTCCTGTTGAAAGTAGGCTCAAGTATGTGGCCATACTAGGCTGATAACTATATTTTCAAAAAAGGTTTAGAATACATCTAAGGATCGAGGCTACTAAACCTCTTACATGTGCCCAGAAATATGTTCCAAGAGGACTTGTTTGATGATTTTCACAAGAAGTGAAGTGAAGCTGATTGGCCTGTAGTTCAAAGATTTCTATCAGTCTCCATGATCCATGTTAACTGTTTGCCACAAATTGTGTTAATTGCCTCCTGGACTTTGGAGTGCCCTTTCTGAAAAGCCTTTGTCATTTCTACAACCCTCGCAGTAGAGATCTAAAGATATCTCTAGACTTCAGTGCTTTATTAAGTATTAAAAGTCTAAATCAAAATCCTCTTAAACATGAATAGCCTTTAAAAATTATGATTTTCTCTTCTGGTTAAAAGGGAGTAAGGGGAAGCTATAATCAGATTCTATAGATCTCACCCAAGTATCTTTAGTGTGGAAAGACTTCTTGCATTTTTGCCTTAGCTAGACTCATCTGACCAGATGTTCATCTGCTTTAACGTGATTGTCTACATTAAAAAACCGTTAGCTTACACCAACTTAGGAAGCAATGAAAGAAGATTAAAAAAATTGACACTTGACTTATAAAAAGAATTTAAAAAGAGCCCTTGCCCTTAACTTGTATAACAAGCTAATCAATATATCTGTGTTCAGAAGCCTACACTATAATTTAGAAAGGAATAATATCACTCAGAAATGTTAGAATAGTTATCTTTTTCCCCTGAAGTGTTGTATCACATGTTTCAGAGCAAGATTAATGAATAAAAGACAATAATTTAGCCGATGTTAGTGTCAGACCATTTCCAGAAAAATCTTTTTGACCTTAGCTTTGGTTCAGATTTCCCAATGAAGCATGAAGGTTAATAGACCTTTCAAATATTTTCTATTGTAAGAAGCTGTAAGTGAAAACAGGAAAAATGCAAGATAATTATATATTTTGTTCAGAAAGCTGTGGGAAAGAAGGAATTTCAATATGAGTTTACCATCAGTGTAAGACAGTTCTCTCTGTAATGGACATGATGAGATAAATCATCTGGGTTAATAAAAAAAAAAAAAAAATCACTCCCATGAGTATATATTATTTACCTAGTGGAAAAAGAAGGCATGGTGGACTGTTACTTATAAAGTTAAATAAAAATAGAATCTGAAAAAATTCTAATAATATAAAGGTATCCTGTGCATGTTAGTGAATAGTTTCCCCCTATTGATATATAAAATGAAATGTAAATTGTTTATGGCTATTTTTCAAGGTAATGTTCATATCTTTTTTTTTTTTATTTATTTTTCAAATTATTCCATCTGTTTCAAAAACAGAGATTTTGGGATGCAAATAATCCTTGTTCACAGTGACTTTAAAATGAGATTGCCAACATCTATCAACCGAGTGGTGTGAGCCTGTGAGGCCAGATTAACACTTTTTCCTTTACACAGATAAAGATAAGAACAACATTTTAAACTCACCAATTTTTCTTTTCCAGCCATGATTTCAATCAAGGAAGCAAAGGCAATGTGTTTATTACCTATTGTGGCTCTACTCAGTAAAGAGGGCACACAAACAAAATGGGTTCACTTACCCAGATTAAAAAGTTGATAAGATGAGATGTTAGCTCATAGCTTCATAGAATGTCCTGATTTGGAAGAGATCCAGAAGGATCTTCGAGTCCAACTCCTGACTCCACATAGGGCAAAATAGAAGTTAAACCATGTTTCTAAAATGTTTCTTGAACACTGACAGTGTTCAGGCCACGATCAGTTCCCTAGGGAGCTTGTACTGGTACTTGACACTCCCTTACCGTAGAAGTTTTTTCTAATATCTAATCTGAATTTCCCCTGTCAAAGCTCCAAGTCAATCCTTCGTGTCCTATCACTGATGAGCAGAGGGAATAGATCTGCACCTCCCTCTGCTCCCCCTCATGAGGAAATCACGGGCAGTAGTGGGGTCACTCCCCAACCCCCCCACCAGTCTTCTCTTTTTTAAGCTCAACAAAACTCATATCTTCAGTCACTCTTCATAATTTATGTCTTCTAGAAATTTCACCTCTTTGCTGGAGGTAATAATGATGTAGAGGATAAACTGGTCTGACCTTGGTGACTCCTCTAACATAGATGGATGTCCCTGTTCTTTTAATTCCAGTCTCACATCGGTTGTGTGAGGACACCTGGGAAGACAGGGTAGACAAGGAGGAGGTTCTCCCACTGTCCCAGGCACACACTTGTTTCCATTCAACTCTATCCCTCAAGTCCCTGTCTTGAATTCATGAAGCATGAAAATTTTATGTATAATCATAACTCATTTCTACAATATATGAATAGACAGATTTTTTTGCATGAGTATATATAACATGGTAAAATCACAACAGGTTCATTGTGGGAAAAAAAAAATTATTCTGGTGTTTACCATTCTACTGGACCATTAAAAATAAACTTGTATGATATATAATTATTTTTAATATGTAGTGTAGTTCATGCATATTCTTTGCTCAGAGAATTCAAAGACACTTTTTTTTCTCCAAACTTATAAAGAAATACTGCTCTTGATGTTCTAATGATTCAGAAGTTTATCTGCCTTTAGTTTTATGGATTTTTTTTCTTTCTCTGCAATTCTCTGGTCAATTCCATATGCTTTTTGGGGTTGCTTATAAAAACCAGAATACAAATACAAGGTCATCTTCCTTAGAGAAAACAAAATTTCAGAATAACTAGGGAAACAATACATTTACATGAGGTATAAATTTCAAATATCTCTGCACTAGGTCTCCTTCATTTTCTTTTTTTTCCCTTTGGCTTGTAATTGGTACATTTGTAGCATTTTTGCAGTACATAGTACTATACTAAGTAGAAAGTGACAAGACTGGACTGACCTAGACATTGGAATCAGTGTTTCAGGCTTCACTCCATTAGCACCTTAGAGAAAAAAACATAAAAGGTACATTTTGATATAATTCATCCAACACAGAGTTTAATGTCAAAACATAGATGAAAAATAAAAATTTCAAAAAGATTTAGTAAAGCAGACTTTAGTAATTTTCCTTAAAATAAATATTTATATTCCCATTGACTGCAGTAATGCATTTTCCATAAATATATTCTGGCAGTAAATCTATCTAGAATGTGTTAGATTCTGATTATATCTGAAACTTAGCTGACATCATTGGCATTAAAACACTCAGTCTGTTTTCTTTCTATATTTTTCTTTCTAAAAGAAAAAAAAAGATAGTTAAAATGAAAAAGCAACAGGAAGAAATATAAATGGAATGTAACTCATGCAGAATATTTTCTGTATAGCCTAAACATATGTAATTACAGAACAGCATCTGTAAGCTTCCATTAGAGTCAAGCGAGATATACTAGTATGGAAAGGTTTTCATCTGCAAACTGCTTCAGCAATATGACTTTATTTTGTCACTTATTTCCAACATGACTTTGTCACTTGTTTCCAACAGAAGAAGGTGTATAATCATTGATTGCTCTGCCTTTGATATCTTAAACAGGTTACAAAAGATTTTTCAGACGAAAAATGGGCTTTTGGGGGACTCTGCAGTTACAGTTCTGGGAAATGTAGGTCATACAAGAGAAATGTTAATTAGACAGGGAACTACAAAAACATTTTGAGCTCTTTAGCTCTGTCAAAACCATCTATTACAGAAGGAACAAGTTGATTTCACTATTTGTTGAATTAAAAAATATTGCAGCACGCTAACCTTGGGCTGTCATTTCCATAACTGGCTCTTGTATGCTGTGTACTAATTGACACATTCATTTGACTATTTTTCTTTAAAAAAAATATTTTAATGCAGCATCTACTATAACCTGCATATAAGCATTTCATTTCTTATTGTGCCTTTATTCAAGTGGTCAGATTATGGAGAAAACTTACTCTTTTCATAACCAAGATTTCACTGAGCAATGTAGTTCATAAAGTCATTTAAAGGGAGAAAACAAAAAGAGGGACATCAAGCCTGGGGTATTTTTTCTTGTCCTTGAAAAAATAGGCATGACACTTCTATTAGTGTTTTAGTAAGAAGATATATTCAAGTGCTTACCTTGCTGCTATAGATGATTTTTTGAAGCCACCTTATTTCAAGAAATTAAGGTACACTCATTGTGTGAGTGTACCTTGGAACTGGTCCTTCACAGGGCAGAGTTTCTATTCTCTTCCATTAGCAACTTATTTCAGACAATAGATCCAAGTAAGTAGCTCTGTGTGCCCATGGTTCTTCAAGTCAAAAATTAAAAATTACAGTGGCCACATGACTTTTTCCATTCTGAAATGTCCAGTTGACTTCTCAGGCAAAATGATACTTTGCTTAAGTGATACTGTGTTCTGGAGTGTAAAAGTGTTTTATTGATTCCAGCATGTAGAAAAACAAAGCAGATTACCCTACCTATGTTTCAAATAAATGTGTGGGAATATATGATGGAAGTCTAGATTCTGTTGCAACTATTTCTGTGTTTTGACATATTAATTTGCTGACTGTGTTTACTTGTTCTAATAGATACCTATGTTTTTCAACAGCATAGTCATGAAAAATATTAAAAGGGCAAGAGGGTTTTCTATGAAATTGATCTGAGCATCTTATGTTTAATCTTTCTGATAATCCAGAAATATATTTTATATATATATGTGACTACAGCTAGAATGATGAGATTAGAATGACTTGAAATTTGGGATGGGATTAACTGGGGCTAAAGCCCATGATGAAGATGGAGAGGAAAAAATCAGGAAATAAAGACATGGGAAACAGTGGGAAAACATATTATGATCAGATTGAAAGACATCATGTTTGGCCTAATTTATACCGAGGCAAGGCCTAGCACAGTATTTAGAGCAACTTGAGAAATATGTGAAGTTTAATTTGAACTCCATTCTGGTCACCCTGGTTAGCAACCATTCATAGATTTTTTAAGTTTCACACAAGCCATAATCCCCCTAATTCTGAAGTTATTTATGGAAGTTCTCAAAGAGCACACAGAATAGATAATGGCTTTCAGTAAAAAAATTACCTCTGAAGTGCAGAGAACTGGCATTGCTTGATGAAATGAATGTCCCTTGCAGGGTAAGTGTCAATAGGGGTTAGAGCTAGACTAAAGAATTGAAGAATGATTCTTCAAACTCTGTCTCAATAGAGATTTTTATATTTCTTCTATTTACTTTCATTAAAAAAAATAAACACCTATCATATGTATGTACCTCAATCTTCATGCTGGTGCTTTCTTGATTTAGGTGCTCCCACAGAATGCCATTTTACATGCTGTATGGCATCTGAGACATCTGCACAGATCTGGCAGATAGAATATGACTTTGGGAAGTTAAGTCAGTATCCAGTAGCTTCTCAAAAGCATGAGATGTTCAAACTAAGTCCTATATTTAGAAATTTTAATCTATGTTTCTAAAATATGAATATGAATCCTCCACGTCAAGACAGATCACAGAATCACAGATTCACAGAATGGGTGAGGTTGCAAGAGACATCTGGAGGTGACCTGGTCCAATCCCCTTTCTCAAGAAGGACTGCTTACAGACAGTTGCCCAGAACCATGAACATCTCTAAGGACGGAGATCACAAATTCACTGGGCAGCTCATGATAGGGCTTGGTTATCATCACAATAAAAATGTGTTTCCTGATGTTCAGATGGAACCTCCTGTGTTTCAGTTTGTGCTGATTGCCTCTGGTCCTCTCACTGGGCACTGCTGAAAAGAGTCTGGTCCCATCCTCATTGCACCATCTCTTTGGGTATTTATATATAGTGATGAGAACCTCCCCTATGCTTCACAGTCCCAGGTCTCTCAGCCTTTCCGTATATGAGAGCTGCTCCAGTCCCTCCATCATCCTCATGGCCTTTCTGTGGACTTTCTCCAGTATGTCCTTGTCTCCCTTGTGTTGAGACCAGAACTGGAAACAGTATTACAGGTGTGACATCACCAGTGTCTGATCTGCTGTGACAGACTGAACTGCAGAGTAAATTCAATCCTATTTCAGAGTGGAAAATTGTCGACCACTCAGCTCCCTCTTTGCAGGTTAGTTTATTTTTTTATATATTAAAGAAAACAGAGTTATGATTTAGAATTACAGTATTCAGACAATTATATAGTCCTCTAAAGAATGATAGGTGAGACTAGATCTAGTTGCTGATTGAGTGGCACAAATCTGAAATATCTAGTTTAAATTTGTAGAGAAAATAATCCTAAAATTGGAGACTAAAGTTAAAAATTTGCTAAGAATGTAAAATCTTTAAGAGTACGACATATTTTTTGCCACATTTTTATTTACCTTCCTGGAATTACCTTTAGAGATTACTGCTCTAATTATTGTTTGTCAACCACAGAAGTTCAGAAGTGTCTGGGACAGCGGATTTCCAAGATAGAGTGCCTACACATAAGCAGGAAGAATTTTAAACACATCATTTGTTTACTTACTTATTTTTATTCTAATCTTTGTCTTTTTTTTCCCCCTCTAGTATAAGTGCTATCACTCCTTGAGGACATTTGCTATTTTCTTAACAAAGGGTATGTGCATTCTACCAGAAAACCTGAATCCTATGAAAAAGAGGGCACTGTTTAAGTCCACTAAAGTTTTATCTTCCTTATTCTGTCTTTCTTTCTTTTTAAGACACAGCATCTTGAGACTGTGCTTAGCATTCCCCCACTGATATCACCAGCACTAAAACAGGGAAACCTGTGTTTTGCATATATATTACTGACTACTTTTCTTTTTTATTCCCTAGTATTAAGTGTGTTTATTCTTCACAGTATAAAAACTTGTCCCTCACAATATCTAATAAATGTAATTAGTTGAAAATTAAGCTTGTTCAGGTAATTCCATTATAGTGACATACTTTACAATAACATATCTCCTTAGACATTGACATATATAAGGAAACATAGAGGCAAAAGGCTGCATTACAGGCCAGCTGAGAAGCAGTAGTATCTTCCTGCAACAAAAGCATATCTGTAAACACAGGTTCTTTCAAGTGCCTGAATTGTCCATTTGAGAGATATGTCCCTGAAATGTTGAAAGAAACATGGAAGAGTGTATTCCCTTAAATGTCATACCGCAAGCAACAGACTGGCATGAATTTTCCATTAGTTTCCAAGGACAATTCATGCATTACAATAAATCGGTAGGAGAGTTTACAACATATGGCAAGTTATTTAAGACTACTACGTTTATCCGTTAAAAATATTTTGCAAAACAGATCTCATTCTTTTGGGATAACTCCCGTTGATACAACCAAAATTACTACTGTAGTTAACTGGCACAATTTACTCACTCATAATTGCTGTATTCCACTGAATCTTTTGGGCTCACTGAATCTTTTCAGCCCCTATAGAGTAGGAATCTAAAACAGTTGTCTAAGCAACTTCTAAACTCTCCTTATGATTTTATAAAGATCTAAGTAATGCATTTATCAGAATTCAGAGAACTATTCAGCTGTATGTGAACTGCAAAGACTTTTCCTGCCAATGTAGCTCTCAAGACTTCAGTGACTGGAATTCAGTAGGCAAACATGAAATATAAGGCTGTTCAGGTCAAACTGAAGTTACATATTTTTCAAAACAGACTTGAAATTTGCACCTTCTGCACATTCCCTCTACTTAGCTAGGCTTTGCAAGTAGATTAAAAATTAATTTGTATCAGCTTTCTTAATAATCTTAGGAAATCTCACCCATGGTTTGCCTGAAAAGCCAGTTAGTAAGAAAACGTAGAGAAATCTGAATAACTTAAAGAAAAATTTTCATTCAAATGATAGCTAAGATTTTCAACAACATTTAACCATGGGTCTAGCTTTGCTCCTTTCAAATTCTGTTTTACATATTTACATGCTGCCTCAGAAAAAAAAAATTCTAAGCAGCAGCACCCTGTGGAAAACTTGAAATGTGTCCTTTGGCATTTATACTGGTTATTTTAAAATGTCTCAGTTAAATTCATGTGAGACAACTGTTTTCTGCTCAAAGTATACAAACAGCTTGAATCTGAATATTAGAAACTTAAGGAGTTACACCATATGCAGACCAATGAAATACTAATATAATCAGTGAAGAATACTACTTAGTGAAAAATACGCAATGGATAACATGGAAAGAGCCTTTTAGACCTGTTTTTGACTTGCTAAAACCATAAAAATGTATGTCAGATTGCATTGTAAGTAGATTTACCTACACAACTACTGATACAGAGCTGATAAAACTTTAACTAATTATTCACAATTTCCTTTCAAGAGGAAATAAATTAAGATTAATTTTCCAATAATCTGTAAAGTAGTGTTTAAGACAATGTAATCATAATTTTGATCATATTAGTTCAGGAAATAATCACTTACACTGGTTTAGGACTGAAAATAACCTACTATAAACATTCAGCCAGGGCCTCTTTTACCTCCAGTGTGAATCATGTCCTTCTCCAGGATTTTGATGGATGACTCTCTGTTGGAATACTTTTCCATGCCTGCTTGAAATACATAGTTTTTGAACACATTATAACCTCTTTCCAGGCCATAAGTACCTGGCCCTCTGTGAAAAGTGAATACATCTTTCCAACCGCTATTTGGCTCGGATATGAAGAAATTACTGTCAAGGTTAATTATCCTATTCAAAACCAGTTCTCACCTGAAGGCTTTCCAAAATGTTTTTGAAGTACCAGAGAGATTAATTTGCCAGACAAACTATGTGATATGCATATAGATGTATTAGTATAAAATTCATCATGTACTTTGATTTCCAAATTTTCCTTTGAATGTAAAAAATTAAGGCATATGTTTTCAGTATTTGAAGTTATATATGAAAGCCCAATAAGAACAGGAAACTGGTGTGAGAAGCAGCTAAGGATTTGTTATAAAAATGTTTCTGAAAACACTTTACCAAACCCAAACTGGCAATCACTTTCAACCAGTTTGTTTTGCTGTACTCACTATTGTTATTGTCTTTTACTTATCAGCTGGATAATACATTGCTTGGTTCCATACATTGACTCTTTCTAATTTGATCGTTTCAGAAATATTTTTAAATGCAGATAATAGTACAATCGAATTGTCATGTTATATAAAGCTAA
Source organism: Neopelma chrysocephalum (assembly GCF_003984885.1). Lineage (NCBI taxonomy): Eukaryota > Metazoa > Chordata > Aves > Passeriformes > Pipridae > Neopelma > Neopelma chrysocephalum. The sequence goes on from NW_020897702.1 coordinate 694,612, forward strand.
AAATGAACTGCAGCATGTTTTTTTTTAAAAAAAGGCATTTTTTGCTAAAATATCTAATTCTAGCATACAGTCCCCAATTATTGGAATAAACTTTTGCACTACAGTTTATGTTGCTCTTACAAACCAATTTAAACATTTTGAAATTTTCTATTTGCTGTTATGAAGAACTATTCTAGCAGTATAATTAAATTCCCCCCTGCTATTCCTTTTCTTCAAATGCCAAAATTAAGTTTTCAATCATTGTCATAAACTATAAACACATTCAAAATATATGTTGAATATGACAGTTCTAAAGTGATTTCATATTTTAGCTGTCATCAATTTGGCTATAGTGATGCCTCAACCCTAAAACTGAGGATTCCCTAAAAAAAATGAAACGTGTTGAAGTTCAGTTGACCGCAAAGGACAATCTGATTTGAGCATTGCCTGAGCATTAGGGTGGAAATGAGTTGCATTTGGACACAACACAAATATGTGGGTGCTGACGTGTACACAGATGCCTCAATAGTTCTGAATCACACTCACAGTTCAAACAAATAGGATGCAAAGCAGTATAAGCTCAGCAGTGCAGTCAGTCATATATTGTGAAATTCATTGTGTGGCAGCCTATAAGCTATAATCAGGAGTGGTATTTCCTCAAATGTTAAATTCTCCAAAGGAATAAGGAAAAGACTGTATAATTCACCTTCAGTAATAAAAATTTCATCACTTTGCCCAAGTTCTGCTACCACAGAGAGATTGTCATGACTCTGTGAAACTTAGTAGGCATAGTGGCTGTTGGGGTGAGCATACACAATCCTTCAATTCACAGTGATGGCATTTTTCGTTTGGAGAGGGGATGACATTACACTGCTTTGATTTCACCTTGTCATCATTTCTCACTGATATCGGTAGATTTGAACACCCAAATAATGGAGAATGTGATAGGTTTATGAAAATATTGTCTGGAGGATTGTGCTTCAATTTACACAAATTTGATCAAATTATTTTCAATGCAGTCAGTACAGACCACTGAACAAAAGCAAATTGTTGGGGAAAGAGAAAGGGAAATGAGACAAAGAAAAAAGGGCAAGAAGAGAGACCTGAAAGGACATCAGCCTTTCCATGCTTCATTGTTCACTGACCTCACAAGCCACAGCTCTCCCTCTATCACTTTCAGTAATTAAATTCGGTAGCCATTCCCTTCCAAAATCTACTTCCAGGATATTCTGAGAACAATTGATTACTACAGCTAGAATTTCCAAGCTTTATCTCAGAACAACTAAAATATTTTTTAAAAAGGTTCATTTGATCAACTTATAAATTGGAGATTTTTCAACTGCTTTTACAACAGGATTTTGTTACATATAGGCTAAAATTATGTACCTAGCAAATCTTAAACACTGAAATCCTAAGTGAAAACTAGATCAGATTATTCTAGCTATTTCATATCCAGGAAAACTCTGCTAGAGCCCTAATAGGAATTGCATTTGTTTTCATTTAAGTTTTTCTTTGAATGTCATCTGCTCATTGCAGTAGCAATGGGATAGAATAGAATAACAGCAATCATTTTTATAGTTGGGGTTTAACTACAGATAAGCTCCACACAGACACTTGTTCACTCCCTTCCAGTGGGAACTGCATGGATAAAACCGAGGAAACTAATGGACTGAGGTATGGAAAATTTAATAGATAAAGAAAAACTTGCGTGTGCAAGCAAAGCAAAAGAAGGAATTCAGTCAGTACTTTCCATCAGTGGGCAAGTGTTCAGCCATCTCCAGGAAAGCAGGGCTCCATCGTGCTTAATAGTTACTTGCAGAACAAATGCTGCCACGGTCCGAAGGGGGATGGGGCCCTGACACAGCACGGATGGGTTCAGAGACAAGGTAGAGGTGCAAATGGGATCCTTTATTGAGGTGTGTAGGGGTTTTATGAGTTTTAGGTGGGGAAAAGGCTAAGATATGGGGTGGAGCATGAGACAGACAAACGGGGGAACAAATCGGGGTAGGGACACAGGCAAAAGGGGGAGGAACGTGGGAGGACCCGGGGAAGGAAAGGGCAAATGGTAACTTTCTCCTCTCTGCAGCTTCTTCAGCCTATCAGAGGGGAGCGGGGAAGCAGGGAGCAGGCAAACTGGTGGCAAGGCCGGGTGTGTCCAGGCTGTGCACTGTGTAGTGTGAATACAATGAAACCACATAATAACAGTAAAGTCCATATAATAAAGTCCTGTCAATTGCTGTATGTCTTTCTCCATGCCTGGAACCTCTCCCATCCTGAATCTTGTTCCTTCACAAAATGCCATAACTCTTATTTCACCTTCCTTCTTTCCATTTTGTTTTTTATTGAGCATGATGTCATATGGTACAGAATATTCCTTTCACAAGCTGGGGTAATTTTTTATTAGCATGTTGAAATTTCAAAGTATGAAAATTATCTAAGGAACCTTCACAATAGTTTTCCAGGTGGTGTATTATCTTAATTTTGCAGATACAGAAACACTAAAATGTTAGGAATCAAGTTAGTGTCTGGAAGCAAAAACAAAGATTAAGAAAAAAAAGACAAAATATAGCTCTCATCGGTATTTTTTTCAACATCAGATGAACTTTGTAACAAAGATTTACAAAGGTTTTGTGAGTTCATACATCTGTTTAGATTGCGTGGTTATCCACCTTACTTTTATTGGGGATTAAGGAGAATCATGCCAAAGTTATTGCTACTCAACATTCATTTTTCTTCTCTTTTGAATATTTTCAGTCTTTTAGTCAGGGGAAATCTCAACATACACATAACTACTGGCTAGTGAACTATAAAGCAAGCTTCTTTCATTATTCCTTCTATGGAAAATCGCTCAGGAATATTATTCAAGAAGTATTTGATTATACAGAAATCAGTTCATTTGAAAAAAATCAGGAAAGGAAAAAGCATTTTAAGATTCTGAGATAATTTATTTGGAGTCATCCTGCTGTATTTCTCTGTGCTTCCTGCAAGATGACTTCAAATCACAGCAAAGTCATTTTAGAGGATCATAGCCTTAGGGTATAATTTGGAGAAATGCAATTGTAGTTCTATCAGCAAGAACATTATTTATGGGTGATGAGATACAAGGACTAAAGAATGCAGATTGATTGTAAAATCTTAGAGTAAAAACTAGTACAGATTTTTTTCTCTTCAACTAAGCAAGTTGACAATATGAAGTTACCCATAAGAGAATCAAATACAGAACTGTAGTGGTTTGAACCAGGTTTTCCCCCTGAAACTAAGAAAGTGGTAACCCCCAGGGGGTGGTGACCCTTGGGGCTTGACCAATCAGTGCTCCTGCAAAATATAAACATATCTCTGGAGACTGGAAAAGAAGCAGTGGTTCTTGTGGTGAGAAGAAGAGGTGGCCATGTTGTAGAGGCCACGAGGAGAAGGGGCTCCGGCCCCTTGGGGGCCTTTGCCCCCCCCAGCCCCTGGTTGGGGGGCTGCAGGGACTCAGAACAGTGTCAGACTGGACTGAGTGCCTGTGGCTAGGAGCTGGGAGAGTTTTCTCCCCTGTAAGTAGAAGTGGGAGACACTGAGAGCAGCGACGGAGCAGCAGCGGAGACAGCAGTGTCCGAAGAACAGTGGCAAAGAGCCAACTGATAAAGACCAAAAGAACAACATAAGCCAGTATGCAACCAGGGCAGACAGAGAGCTGTCTAAAGAGAAAGAAAAGAGAAGAGCCAACAGCAGAAAAGCAGGACAAGAGACCCAAGCCAGCAGCAGGAACAGAGTTTCGCGGGGTAAGAACTGGATAAACCAAAACCCCCAAACTCGCTAGAGACCCCTCCGAGAAAGAGGAGGGGGTGGTGGACTGAGAGGAGTCCTAAAGTGCAGTATGCACTGCTGAGAGGAGCTAGGAAGCTCATGGCCTCCTGAGAGATAAGCCAGGACGGCCGAAGGAATGTGTGTGTGTGGGGGGTGACCTTGGCCCCCCCTGCTCCAGCTTCAGAGAAGCTGGCAGCCATCTTTGAGGCAGAGCATGGGAGCTCTGCACAGGGGCTTGATTTCCCCTGAAGATACCAGACCGTCACGAAGACCCCGGTGCTTCGTGATATGACCATGGTGTAGCGGCCGTGTCTGGGGTTACGCAGCCCATGGAAAGACCCCTTGTTTGGAGACAGGGGCCGAGAGAGACTTGGAAACCTCCCTCGTGTGTGCTGGCAGAGAGCCAGCAACTGTTTCTGGTGGAAGAGAAGAAGAGAACCTGCTGCCTAGAGAGGAAGACCTGTTGCTCAGAGACTGGAAGGGGTCTTTTCTTCTTCTTCTCTCCTGGACTTTTATTTGGAGGGAGAAGAGATTTGGCCTATTGTAAATATTATTGTCATGGTAGAGATAGATATAGAGTTAAGATTGTTTGTAATGTATTATAGTATTTATTCACGTGTATAGTCATTGTAATATATTCCTTCCCCCCATATTGAGTCTTGTGTTTTTGTCTGGAAAACCCATCTCACATGGGGTTGAGATGTGGGTGGGGGGCTAGGAATCAGAATTGGATTTTGGGCCTGCTGAAACCATGACAAGAACATTACCATGTAAGACTAAAATACTTTTCTATGCAAGCCAAGGGTTATTTTAGGCCTAGGGGTTTTTTTTATTGTTTTTATTTTAATTATCTTCAGATGATAAAGAAAAAAAACACCCTGTCATTATTGTTAAAAAATTTTGTTTTATCCTTGTATATCTCTATACTCTCATATAATTTAAACTCCAAATCAGTCTTTGATCTCAGTTCTATCATCAGGAACACTTCATTAATTATAATTCAGGTTTACATTTCTGTGAGGAGGATGCCAGCCTTTTCCTGTTGAAGCATATCCTAGATTCAGTTCAATGAAGAGTATGCTCTAGGGACAGTATTTAACTGGCAATAAAAACAAGAACATAGCTGTCTTCTGTGTAACATCCTCCAACAGTATCCCAGTGCTATTTTCACCTTTTTTGCTTTAAGTCAGGTTTTATAACTCCTTGTTTCATAGTACACAGAAACAAACATCAACAACAAACAAAACCAGGAAACTCTTAGGTAAACTGCAGAACTTTTCAGAAACTTTGAACAAGGATCATCAAGTCCAACCCCTAGCCCTGCACAGGGCCATACCCAAGAGTCACACCACGTGCCTGAGATTATCATCCAAATTCTTCTTGAACTCTGCCAGGCTTGGTGCTGTGACCACTTCCCTGAGGTGCCTGTTCCAGCATCCAACCACCCCCTGGGTGATGAACCTTTTTCTAATATCCAGCCTAAACCTCCTCTGACACAACTTCAGGCCATTCCCTCAGATCCTGTCACTAGTCACCATAAAGATCAGTGCCTGCCTCTCCTCTTCCCCTCACGAGGAAACCGTAGACTGCAATGAGGTCTCTCCTCAGTCTCCTTCAGGCTGAACAGACCCAGTGACCTCAGCCACTCCTCATACAGTTTCTCCTGAAGGCCCTTTACCATCTTCATTGCCTTCCTTTGGACACTAAGAGCTTAATAGCTTTCTTATATTGCCCTCATGAGCAATATGAGTACCCACCTGGACTACTGCATCCAGCTCCAGGGTCCCCAACACAGAAACCTGTTGGAGTGGGTCCAGAGGAGGGCCATGAAGATGATCAGAGGGCCGATGCATCTCTCCTATGAACACAGGCTGAGAGAACTGTGGTTGTTCAGCCTGGAGAAGAAAAGGCTTATGGGAGACCTCATTGTGGCCTTCCAGTACCTGAAGGGGGATTAGAAAGAGGAGGGAGAGGGATGTTTTATATGGGAAGATAGTGGAAGATAGTGAGAGGACAAGGGGGAATGGTTTTTAACTGAAAGAGGACAGATTTAGACTAGATATTACGAAGAAATTCTTTACTGAGGGGCTAGTGAGGCAGTTGCCCAGAGAGCTTGTGGATGCCCCATCCCTGGAAGTCATCAAGGCCAAGTTAGATGGGTCCCTGAACAACCTGATCTAGTGAGTGACATCCCTGTCCATGGCAGGGAGGTTGGAACTAGGTGGTCTTTAAGGTCCCTTCCAACCCAAACCATTCTGTGATTCTATTTCATTCTAAATTCAGCCAAATTATAATCAACATTTCAATTGGGATTCATCTGAGCAGATGCAGACCACTACCTTGTTCATATAGACATCTGAGCCAAGATCTAAAATACTCAGGTTCATCTCATTCCGAAGTGGTAGTTTTCCCCAGTTGATTGGATATTTATAATGTGTCCACATCTAAAATCAGATCTGATTAATCACCACCATTAGACCTATTTTGTCTACTTACACTATAAGATTTTGGAATAACAGGCTTCGTGTCAATCTTCTGGCTTATAGTGAAAGGGAACTAAATTTTTACCTTGATCTAAACATCTTCAACCTCTGTCATCTCTGATACTCTTTCTTCATACAAGATGATTCTGTCGTCTTCATAACAATCAACAACAGCTTTGTCTGTTGACATTTCTTTATTTAATTTTGGAATGAGTGAAACAACTGATTCTTGGCAATGTTGTTATTTTCAGAAGTTTTTAAAAAGTGTTTATGAATTTAATTTTTCTTTATAGTTAATCATATTTTCAGACTTATATAGCTAGATATCTATATTATGAGACAGAATCTATGAGAAAGATACAGCATGTGACATAATCACTGACAGCATAATGTGACTGATCTACAGTTCCCTTAGCAGAGTGGTTAATCTGTCTGACTGAGTCACACGTTTCCATTGCTGCACAATTCTTAATAGTTTAGTGCAATACAAAGATCTTACTGTTTCTGTATCTGTGGTATCTGGCACACAGTTGCACATGATACTGATTCTTGTTCCAATCAGAAAGCAAAAGGAACCTACTCTTAATTGGTTATATCCTAAAAAAGTGTTGGATATGGTTCCATGTGACTAATAAATTCTAAATAAAAAAAAATGTTGGATACATTTCACAAACATATTCATAGTTCGTGAAAGGGTTTCAGCAGAGGCAAGAACATTTCTTGAGGTCAGGTTCACCTTGAAAAAATATAAAAGGAGGACATTTCCTTTCAGATTAATATTTTTCTAGTATTTGTTTATTAATATATAAAATACAGATATCTAAACCACCTCCTAACTAGACTTGAAAAAGAGCTTGACTTGAACCAAAAGATAAGAGAACACTCAGGAAAAGAAAAAAAAATTGATGTATAAAGGTGAGTAGGTAACATACTTTTCAAAATGATAAAGGTGATATTTTCATTGATGAAACTAACAGAAAAGTTCAAGAAGAAACTGGCTGTCAAGACAGAATAATAGAAGTCTGCTGAAAATAAACACTTAGAAGTAATTTAAAGAAAGAGACAGATTGAACTTAAGATGTACCTAACATTTGCTGCTACAATGTTGCGTGGATGTTAACATGCAAGTAAAAGAAGAATGAAAAGCAATTTTTTTTCCTTCAGAGTTGAATGCCAAGAGCAGTACTCATATTTCTCTGGGTACATGAGTTTACACAATGCATTCTAAAAGTTTTAGAAAGAGAAGAAAGAAAAGTAACATCAGAAAAAATTTGATAGATGAAACAGTGGTATCAATAACTTAAGACAGATTTAGGTAGCATTAAAATTAAGGATAGATGGAAACAAAATAAGAAATTGCACATAAAATATGTGATGCAATATTATTTTCATTTTAAGTAGTGCAAATTAAAAATAAAGAAAATAAAAGGTAAAGAAAAGCTCAGTGAGGCATATATTAGCAGGCTCTCTTTGTAGTCCTTTCATATGCATGTGTTTTGAGGATAGTGCAGTTATCAGATAACAAATGTTAGCCTGCTGCGGTCCGATAGGGGGGAGGGGAATGGGGCCGCGACACAGCACGGGTCAGGGACACAAAGGTGGGATGCAGGTAGAGAGTTTATTCCAGCGCCCACGGGGGTTTTTATCAGCTCCGGAGGGGAAAGGGCCAGAACACAGGGCGGAGCATGAGACAGACAAGCAGGGGAACAAATAGGGACACGGGCAAAAGGGGGAGGAGTGGGGGAAGCAGGCAGCTGGCAAACTCATGGCAAGCCTGGGCATGTCCAGGTTGTGCACTGTGTAGTGTGAATACAATGAAACCACATAATAACAGTAAAGTCCATATGATAACTGAAAGGTCCATATAATAAAGTCCTGCCAATTGCTGTATGCTTTTCTCCACGCCTGAAACTGTTCCCATCCTGAATCTTGCTCCTTCACATCTCACCCTTTCTTACTTGATTGAAAATGTCTGTTGTGATAGTCCTTCTTGCAGCATGCTGTGACACAAGAAATAGTTAATAACAATACAAACAGAGAAAGCAAAATTTCAAAGAAAGTTAAAAAAGGGTTTGTTTAAATGGACTTGGGGGAGGACAGATCTGCATCTTCTAAATCAGTTTGGACAGCTGCATCTGCTTTAGCCTATGCTCTGAAGACTTAAGAGGACTAGAATATTTTACTGCTGAAATCTCTCAGTAGAGTGGCATACTTCTACTTGAACACCCTGAACAGTCAGAGGTTCCAAGGGAAAGGACGATGTCTGTCTAGATTCATTGATAAAAAGGGGAAAAAAATGACTGAATTATCCAGGCCTCTTTTTGCTGCAGCTGGGACATGGATAGGTTTTGAATACCTGGGTAAGAAAATAGTATCCTGCTGAAATGAAGAAAAAATGAAAGTAAGATGAGTGGGTGATGGGAAGCAAAAGCGAGTGACAAAATAGGAGAGGGAGGTCTTACCAAAAGCACTCTCTAAGTGGTTAAATCTTCTATTGTGTGTTGTCTTTCCCTGAAGGAATGGACAATGCAGAGATATCTTTATTGCAATGAGTGGACTCAGAGTAATACCTACACCTTGCAAATTGCCTCTGCGTCTAATGCCTTCCATTTGAAAAAAAGGCATATGAGAAGGAAAAAAATCAGTCAATGGCAAAAAATGTCCAAAGAGAACTTCCTTGCGTGTGATAAACAACTGAGCAAGCCAGGGTACTTCAACCTTAAGAAAAACTAACTTGGAAGGATATTAGAAATTACAGAAGATATCATTATGGGTTGTTTACTACAGCAACAAACCTAGGGGCTTGAAATGAAGCTGTTAGGAGAAATGCTGAAAAGAAATAAAAGTGGTTCTTCATCACTAAGTGATGAATTTCTTGAATAATGACAGCTTCATAGATTGATAGAATAATTTAGGCTGAAGGGGACTTCTAGAGATCCTCTGGTCCAGTCCCCCACTTGAAGCAGTTCCTAATAGACCAGATAACCCAAGAATTTGCCACAATCTTTGCAGGCAAGCTCTCACCTGCTGTTTAGCCATCCTCATGATTAAAACAAAGAAAGAAAGAGAACTAAACAAATAACCTCAATAAACCAATGAAGAAGCAAAGAAACCTTTTATTTCTATCTGATTTGAATTTTCCATGTTCCAAATTGTATTCACTGCTTTTTGCCCTGTTATTTTGTGCCTTACAGAAAAGGTGCCCTTTGTACCATGGCATGAAGACATCAATAAGATCTCCCATTAGCTTTCTCTTTAAGGATAAACAAACTCAGTCTCTCAGCATCAAAGTATCCTCTGCAGATATCTGTGTATTGTCAACTTCAGAGATTAAATGCTGAATTAGATGGATTTGCTTTGAGCAAGTATGGACATTGTGCACTTTACTACCCCCACGAGGCTATTGGGAAGGAGATTTACAGCACGATAAAACTGTGAGAATAGGCAATATTGAAAGAAAATATGATGAGACATAGAAAGGAAATTATTAATTTGAATGATAATTAAGAATTTTTCATTTTCTCATGCTTTGCCTTCCCAAATCTTCATTTGATATTAATACATTCAATACACTTCTCTTTCTGTTACATAGTTAATGGTATCTTATATTCAAACATACTGTGAATTGGTTTATATCTTTCAGGGTTTTTCCTTGTTGAAAATGTTTCATTCAAAATACTTCAAATTTCACAGGATATCATAAAAAATTAAAATTGTTGTTAATCATAATTTATATATTTATTCTTATAGTTTGCTTTTGCCCACTTTAACAGTATAACCTAAGGCTTGTTTAAGAACATTTTGTCCTTTTTCCTCCTATTTTTCTTTCCCCTTTATTTACCACTGACTTTTCTAGAATAAGAAGCAAATGAAAGCAACAATGAAACTATATTTCTGCTATTTTAAAAAGTTATGCAAATTATGTAGAACAAACTTTAAAAAATTTGTGAGCAATGACAAGAAAAATAAATCCAAGACATTCTCATTTCTATTAACCACCAAAGCAAGAACAGAAAAATGAAAGAATAAGAATGAAATGTAAAAAAATGAAAAAAGGAAGAAATTTAAATTTCAAACAATTCAGAAAAAAATCAGAAATATTTCTAGAATGAATTTTATAGACAATTTGTAGAAAATCAGTTTTCTTGATTAGTTTGCTATTTGCATCTTTGAGGACTATCAATAAAACACTGTCTTTTGAAGGAAAAACCTATGTTTTTGAAAATCAATCATTTGAATTTGAGACTTGCTGAGGAATAACAGCATGAAACTGTTCAATATTTTTGGATATATATATTCTCATAGAAAGATAGGGGAAAAAATGAGAGCATTTTGTCCTTCTTCATGTCTCTTCCTGACCAGCTCAAAAGAAATTCTTTTATATCAGTGGTAACAACAACTTCTTATGAATTGCTCAGGTACACTGAAAGTGAGCTGGTTCCATCAGAAGCTACAGAGCCTAAAAGAAGAAGACACGAGAAGTCAACAGCACAGTATTTAGTAATTCTCCTAGGCTTTATCTTTCCCAAAATTGAACCTGGATACCAAGATTCCATTAGTTTTATTGTTTCAGAGTCCAGAGTGGATTCAAATTTTGACTAAAATTAATAATAACAGCAGCAGCAACAACAGTAATATTAGTAGCAATAAAAGGAATGAAATTCAAAACTGATGCACCATCTCAATAATTCACAAATGTAGATTCCCTCAATAGAAGAATTTTCTTTTATTGTGATGCTGTTTTGTTCATGAATACCACTTTTTGTTTGACTGAATGTAACATCGTCTGTGTCTGATACAGCAATGCAAGTAAACAACAAGCCTACCTCATTCAAAAGAAATTATCTACAGTGCTTCCCAGTTCTAGCCTTGGTAAGGATCTCAGTATGTTTTGTTTATATATGTGTATATATGTAAACATATAAAAATGAACCAGCAGATACTGCACAGGAAGGTGTGGAGTATTTTAATTTTCCGAGGGAAGGCGGTGGGCCACGATTGATCTTGGCTGACTTCTAAGTATCACTCCACTTCCATAGAGGGAGAAAAAACACAACAAAAATGCTTGTGGGTTGAGATAAGGAACAGAGAGATCACTCAGCAGTGATCAGATTCAACTTGTAGAAATGTGCTGGTTTAAAAGTTAACCAGCAAGGCAAAATGAACTCAATTCAAAAGAGAGATTTATAAGTCAGAATAACAATTTATTAAAATAATGCAATAAGTACAATTATACAGACAGACAATTGGTTTTAATCCACAAAACCCAAATGTACAAACCCAGCACCCTGGGGTATGAACAAAAGTGGTGTACCTTGGCCCACCCCCCGAGTCCAAAGCAAAGGGAGAGGGAATAAACCTGCTGGTGGGAGAGCTGCTGCAGTCTGGTCAGAAGTGGTGATTGCAGTCCAGTCGAGGGTGGTGGTCTCAGCCTGGTTGGGAGCAGCGGTGGTCTGCTGTCTTCCTCTGGGTCCCACGAGAGAGAGCCCCAAGGCTCTGAAACTCCCAGTTATATACTCTCCAGTTCAGGCGGGAGTGCTCAGTCCCTCCCTCAGAGTAGGGAATTCCATAAAAGGGCATGTGGATGCTCAGTCCCTCTTATCAGAGCGGGGAATTCCGTATAAGGATATCAGAGCGGGGAATTCCATAAAAGGGTACAGGAACATCTTCCCACCTTGCAGGCCTCTACTGACAGCAGTTTTTGGGAAATGGCATGGAGGCTATAGAATACACAGTTTTGGGTTACACCCATCCAGGGATGAATTGGTCCCAGCCGTTCTAACCAGGACAAGAAATTAATTTATATTATTACTAATTAAGAAAGGAGTATAAAGAGAAACAAGCAAAAAAATATAAAAACCCCTCTCTCTCCATGCTTCCCTCCCTTCTTCCCAGCTCAGCCTCACCCCCAACTCTTCTGCCTCCTCCCTTGGAGCAGTGCAGAGAGATGGGGAATGGAAGTTGTAGTCAGTTCATAACATCTTGTCTCTGTTCTGCTCCTTCTGCTCTTCCGCTGCTCCAGTGTGGGGTCCCTCCCACAAGATACAGTTCTTCAGGAATGGACTGGTCCAGAATGGGTCCCCCTCAAGTATCACAAGTCCTGCCAGGAAACCTGCTGCAGCATGATTGACTCTCTACAGAATCACAGGTCATGCCAGGAGCCTGCTTCACCACACACTCTCCATGGGGTCACAGCCTTCTTCAGCCACATCCACCTGCTCTAGAGTGACATCATCCATGGGCTGCAGGGTAGGTTTTTGCCCCACCATGAACTTCCATGGGTTGCAGGGGCAGAGCTGCCTCACCATGGTCTTCAGCACAGGCTGCAGGGAATCTCTGCTCTGGTGCCTGGAGCACCTTCTCCCCCTCCTGCTTCCCTGACCTTCATGTCTGCAGGGCTGTTTCTTTCACATATTCTTGGTCTTCTCTCCAGCTGCTGTTGTCCGACAGTTTTTACATTTACTTAAATATGTTGCCACGTAGGTTCTACCAAAGTCACAAATTGTCTCAGCTGTCACTATCATCAGCATCACTGAAGCCAGCTGAAACTGGCTTTGCCTGATGTGAGAGGAGATTCTGATGTTTTCTCACAGAAGTCACCCTTATTGTCTCTCTGCTAGCAAAACCCTTGCCATGGAAACCCATGTGTGTGTGTATGCATGTGTGTGTCTGTGTGTATCACAATAAAATCTCTGAAACAGGTTGGGTTAGGTGAAGTGTGAAAAAAAAGCATCTGCCTATATGTTCTGGAATGCAGCTGAGCTGTGAATTATGATTGTTGTAGCTGATGTCAGAGTATGTTTGCTTCCACCAAAGCTAACTGTCACCAATTTTTAATATGGACATATATGTACCTGCCAATATAGTCTGAACGTCAAGTTATGTACACAGGGAGAAGGAATGATATTTAAGATGTTTATTCCTTGTGTAAATCAATGATCAGAAGCAGTAAATCTGTAACAGCCCTTCAAGACACAGTTGTGGGACCTGAAATGCTTTATTGTATTGTATTTACAATATAGAAAAGGGTAAACAGATCACATAGCTGGTAAATCTCCACATATGCAGGGTCTGTAAGACAGCATGTGTCCTGAATTACATACATTATGGTGACTCGTCCAACTCTACTTGTATCTGAAAAGGTAATTGTGCAGCCATGACATCATGCCTCACCTGGTTAATGATATGGCTTTTGGGGCTGTTTTTGACTACCTCAGTGCAGAGCAGCTCTGAAGTGGTGTACAGGTTTGTGGAGTTGCGATATAGTTCAAATGATTAAAACCAGGCTTCATTAAGGAAGGAATAAAAATACACAGGAATAAATATGATGAATTAAAAATAAATTCACCAGTTCTCTGTATTTCCCTTCAAAACTTAGTACATGATTTTTCACTATGACTACTACAAAAATACAGTTACTGAAATACCTTCAAAATGCACTGATTTAGCTTAGGGGTTTTTTTTCAAAAAATACTTTTGCTGAGAAATGGCATACTAGGCTACACGTTACCTGTTTCACAATCATTGTATTTTTAAAGGAAAAAAAATTAAATCTAACAAAAAAAAATTGCCTATCTAAACCCTAATAACAACACTTTACCTGAAGTCAGACATATAAAATATGATGACGGAGTAAAGCATTGATGCTTTATAGTGAGCCTCTATAAGGGTAATGTCATAATCAGACTGTCTGCAAGACTAGTAACTACTCTCTCCTAAAGAAATTTACTGAATTATCTCTAGTCCCCCAAAATAAAACTAATTAAATACTCGCAAAGCTTATTTGAATTAGAGATGAGAAAAATATCTGATATTTGAAATAAAGTGTTAATATTATCTCTCAGCTTTACCATTAAATGAAAATATCTTTCTCATTGTTCCCCAAGTGATCACATATGTTCCCTGTCTTACACCATTTTATATTTAATGATGTTTTAAGCTTTATTTGATACCTGACTAATCATTCCAACCACTGTTGTGCATGGTTCTTAAGTATTATCATGTCAGATTGTTGAGGTATATTTATGTCCAGATCTGCTCCTGGAAACAAAAGTGGTTCTATAGTTCTTCTATCATAGAGAAAAGGCTTTTATGTAGCTTCGCAAGGTAACGAATCATGATTAAAAGTTTTGTTACTTTAGAACATATTTACCTGAAAAAGATGCAAGTAGTCATATGTACTACAGACATATTTATCAGATATGGGATTCTATGGAAAAGGTGAATATAGCATGACCGACTGTTATTTTTCACAATGCAAGAAAAATAGGAATTCAGATAGAATAATCGGGCAATTTCAAAGGAAGAGAGCAAACAAACACTTTTTTTTCTCACAAGAATTAAATTGTATAATTCATGCTCACGAGAGATTTTTGTTTCCCGAGTATAAGACTGCAGGACTGGACAAGCTCACCCAAGAGTTTTACTTTTAAAATAAACAAGGTTCCAAAAATTCACGCAGTAATTATTTAGAAGAGCCTTCAGTTCTTTAATACCTTGAGGTAGCGTAAAGAGAATATGATGCACATGTTTTCTCAGGAGATACTTTTGCTGATAACTTTAGAAAATAAGGGAGAAAAGAAGAGAACATAGCAAAAGTTTAAAAGGATAAACTACAACCAAAACAAAGCATTCCACAAAGTTATGACTTAGCACATGCTAACCCACATAATTTAGCAAACCCATCTGGATTGAAATTACTCAAAATATGAAGAAATGAGATTAAGAGAAGAAGGAGCAAAGAGAGAGAAAAGGGATTGACATAAGATCAGTCATGTGCAAGTCCAGCTTCCACAAGGGAGGTTGGCAGATCTCAAGCCAAAAACGGTGCCACCTGTTGCTGTTTTTATGTGCTCTGGCCCCCTCTGGCCACCCCTCCCAGGCAGGACTTTCAGCTCACTAACCATTCTGGGGCTCCAAGCCAGAGTGAGGTGTGGGGTAGCCAATCAGAGGCTGGTTTAGGGGCTCCAAGGGTGGAGCAGCAGTGTGGAGCAGTTCTCCCAGGCTGCCTTTGGCTGCTGCTCCACGGTTGCCCCAGGCTTGCAGGGCCTGGCATGTGGGATGAGGAATTACCTCACCTCTGTGAGATTCAGCCTATCCCTTCACCCCTCAAACACACAGACTTGAGTTGATTCTGACCCAATGATTAATCCAGTGTCTCACACCGAGAAGTATAAAATTGTTCAGGAAATGATTAAGAAATTCATATAAAAAATACAAATTAATTGCAGTGAAGTACAATGGTCTAAATGAAACTTGAAAGTTGGAAAACCAACTGTCACTCATTGGTGCTAGAAGTAATGGCTCCATCTATGCTATTATTAAAACTCTTCTCAGCATCTAGCTATTAGTAGAGATCAGATATCAGATCAAATAATTTGGTTTTACACAGCCAGTTATATTAAAGTATCAGATCTATGAAAGTTCTCTGGGAGAAAAATATCAAAATCTGTTTTTCCATAATATAATTTTTATATAATATAAATACTATGTGAAATGTCTGAATTGAATATTGATCAAAGTAGTCTTTTTAAATTAATGTATATCCAGAACTTATTTCCCACTAACATATTTCTGTCATAATTTTTTGTCCAAGATAGCAGTCTTAGGTCAAGACTTGCTGAAGAAATGTCATTAATAATCCTTATTGTCACAGTAGTACAAGATTGAAGGCTGAATCCAGACCAAATGTCTTATTGGAAGGAGATGCTGTTGGTAAGCTGCAATAATGAAAAGCCTAAATAAAATTTTGCTTAATCACAGTGATCATAGAGAGGGGAGAGAAGAAAACAAAGGGAGAAAAGAGAGAAAAGGAAGAAAAAGAAGAAAGAAGTTATCTACCGCAAAAATATTAGACACCTGCATTTCTTTCCTTAATGTTTTGTAAGCTCACTGGACTAGAATATTCTTTCAGATACACTTGGCAAAGTCAGGAAAATTTCTGCTGAAGTCAACAGCTACATACATACAAAAATGGTGTAAAGCCTACTGTGTCTGCAGACACAATTCTGTATATTCAGTATCGGGTTGTTTTGTAAGTAGAGGTACCCTACTGTGTTTCTGTTCCAATAAAATAATCTGGAAGTGCTTCAAAACAAAAAACCCTCCCTAGTCTTTTGAAGCTGGTCTTTGAACCTTCCCAGCCAGCTGGCAGCAACATAGTACAGGCATACTGTTGCTCTGTTTTTCTATTGAAGAGCTCTATATGCGTGACAAAAGGAAAATGAGGTAAATGCAAGAATAAGAATGAAGAAATTTGAAATAAAGACAGAATAACATGACAAAAAATAACAACATAATTTGGAAGTAGGATAGGAGGAAGCAAAGGAATATATTATATTGATGATCTTAAATATAGTAGGTTTTGGTGTTTCATTTTTCTATGGATGTCAATAACATTTTGCTGCCAGACATTCTACATCAGACTCTTACTTCAATGAATAATGGTTTTGAATTATTTATATTTTACATTGCAGATTTGGGGAAAAAAAAGAGCATTCAAATTGAGAAAATTATCATATATATATATATATATGCATGTATATGTATGTGAACTGAAAAACAATCTCACACTGTTCTCCTCCATGTTAGGATACTTAATTTCTGTTCAAGTGGAATGACTAAACATCACGTCTGGTTTAACTACTTTCTTGATCACAGAGGAATAAGAACATTGTTGCATAGAATTATGCTGAGAAAGAGCTTTCAACTAATATTATAAGTGATGAAGTGTATAGTATAGTTTGCCTATGACAAAGAGTATGCCAAGGCTCTGGTGCTGCGTGAAGTTCTTATGTACCTGCTCTCTCTCACATCCACAGCACAGTATAAAACACCACAGAAGCCCTGGTAACACCTTGGGTAAAAAAACCTATTGCTTTACAAATTCTTTGCTCAAGACAAGGCGGTGAGGTTTGTTCCATGGAGTGAATAATCACACACTGTGTTCAGTTTCTTCTTTTCCTGGCATATGAAACCTGTTTCACACCACATGGAGAGACCTTCTCTCCTATTATCCTCTACTAGGAAAAACAGCGTCTCTTGTCACACAGGTGATTGGATACCATGGTGTGATTCAGTCACTTAAGCTTAGATGCCTAATGAAACTTTAGATGCTACAGGGTGTCCCTCTAGCTGCCAATTTGCAAAGTCTCAGATTTCCTCCAGTCCTGTGTCATTACAGGTAGTCATACAGAAATCTTGGATACTGTAGGATGTCTCAGCTGTGATCAGAGGCTCATGTCTGAAAACTAACCCAAACCCTTAGAACTCTTCTTCTAGTCAACTGTGAGTCAATACAGCTTGTTATACTTTAATACCTTTTTCTAGTGTTGGAGCGTCTGTTGCAATATAGAGAAGATGCTGAGTTCTGGCCGTATCTCTTTACAAAACGACCTGTCTTGCACAGCTGTATATCACTTTTCTTTTCTCATTTCCCTCACAGTTGCAGTGATTTGCCACCTATAGGCTACAGTCTGTTTTATCTGAATTTCATTTGTGTTAATTGACTTTTTTTTCTGAATTAATTATTTTTACATTTAAACTGAGGGCATGGTGAGGGATACATTAATTATGGTGTCATAGGTGTACTCTAAAGAATAAATATGAAGGCCAAAGACCACATCCGTTCTTCCTGCTAAGACATGTGACTAGATTGCACAGTCAGTCCTACATTTTGGAGGAAACATGATAATCCCATAAATAGGTGCTTATGATTAAGAAGGCAGACTGTTACAGTTAAAAAGGCATTTGACAGAATTTCGTGCTATAACTGTGTGCTTTGTATACTGTATTCATGCACTTATAAATGAACAGTAATTAATCTATTAATTTGACTTCACAAAGTCTATTGTGTCTAAATTTGCTAGGCAATGACAGCTATTTATAGTAGACCTAATTTGTCTGTGATATTAATCTTTAAAAGATATTACCTGAACACCTCAAATGAATCATGTAAATCTGCTGTTAGCACATAAAACTGGTTTTGCACTTAAGTGGATTCAAGCATCCGTAGCTGCTTCTGGAGCTCATTTATTCTCCAATGGCATTTCCTTGAAGATGAAAAAAGTAGTTCCATAGGAAAATCCTATGCTGGTCTTGGCTGGTATAGAGTTATTTTTCTTCACAGTAGCTGTTATGTGGCTATGTGTTGAATTTGTGTTGTAAATAGTTGTCTCAGTCTGAAGAGACTGGAAGGTTTGCTAAAGAGAATGAGTTATGGGACGAAACAAGACTCCTCTCTCTCTGCAATTGTGGGTTTTAAAATTTACGGGGCTTTACTCGAGGAAAGTGTGGAAAAACAGAGGAGATAACAACCCTTTATTAAAAGATATATGTATGTTAGCAAAACAGTTAGAAACAACAGTAACAGAACACAACAAGACTATGCAGTAGTCCTAGAAAAAAAACAAAGTCTGGCAAATACTTCTCTGTCCTATTAGCGCAGTCCTAATCGTGGCCCACAGGGGGCGCTGTTGGATCGCAGAGGCGCAGAGCCTGCAGTTCGCTGGTGTGGTCAGTAGGGGGCGCTGCCGAGTCGCGGCAGCCTCCACGGGGAAGAAAGGGGCCTGGGGCCGGTCCCAGGTCACGGGAGTAGCCGAAAGGAGAATGGGAGAACTCACTGTGGTTTTCCAGGTGGTAGCGTCGCAAGAAGCTCCTCAAGCCGAGCCAAAGGTCAGCAGTCCGGGCCAGCCAGGGCAGGCAGCCAGGCAGCAAGCCTCCAGGCCTTCTCTCCAGCCAAAGCCCTGCACCCAGACCCTACCTCCATCCTCCCCGGAGCGTCCCGCAACACTGCCCCTCTCCCCTCCGAGCAGAGCCAGCTTCTCCAATCGCCCATTAGCCAGGAATGCAGTCAGGCTGGCTAAATCTAATGTTATGCTAATCGCCTTCTCCCCCTTCCCTGTTTCGTGCTCCTGTCTCTCTTACAGGGGGGGGCAGGGAAGGAAAAAATTCCCCTCAGATTATAAACTATAACAATAGTGTTGATAATTCAGGAATGCTTTAGCTATTGCTGATCAGTGCTTACATAGAGTCAAGGCCTTTTCTGCCTCTCATGGCACACCACCACTGAGGAGGCGGGGATGCACAATTATTTGGAAGGAGACACAGCAGGGACAGCTGATCCTGACTGACCCAAGGGATATCACAGACCATATGACATCATGCTCAGCATATAAAGTTGGGGAAGAATGAGAAAGGGGAGATGTTCAGAGTGATGGTGTTTGTCTTCCCAAGTCACTTCCCAAGTTACATTTGATGGGCCCTACTCTCTTGGAGATTGCTAAACACATGCCTGCCCATGGGACGTGATGAATGAATTCCTTGTCTTGCTTTGCTTGTGTGGGTGGCTTTTGCTTTATCTATTGAATTGTTTTTATCTCAACACATGCGTCTCCTACCTTTTATCTAGCTTTCCGATTCTCTCCTCCTCTCCACCTGGGAAGAATGAGAGAGTGGCTGTGTGGTGCTTAATTTCTGGCTAGGGTTAAACCATAACACTCCCAACACTCCTCTGTGAAAGGAGAGAGTTATCTCACATTTGTGATTACACATTACCTATCTCACATTTGTGACTGCACTGTCACTCAAATTTTAAAGCTTTGCATGCTTTAGTTGGCTTTGGTATAGAAGGGCTTCAAAAACATTATACTGTCCCTAATATATTTCTGAATAATTTTCTAATCCCTTTTAACAATTCTAACACAAATTCAGTACCTTAAAACACAAAAAAGTTGGTGTTGAATTGAAAGAAATCACTGCCTCAAGGGTGGTGAAACTGAACTCAGAATTATTGACAGAATGGCATATTTTAAATGCCCTAGAAATCCACTTAACCGAAGTTCCACGCTTCAGGACAAACTATTACATAAATAGCATTCAGAATAAGATATGTATTAGTATTTATATGTTTAAGGTCACCATATGGTGTTTAGGTTATTTAATGCAAGGACATAATTAGTCTTGTAGTGCACCGATGCAGACTTCGAGAACATATGCAATATGCTTGTGTGAACAGAAGAAAATGAAAGGAAAATAAAGCACTGCTTTTTTTCTAAGAGAATTTTTATAATTTTCCGTGCTCTACAATGACAGAGAAAGATTTTTTTTCATACAATGGTTGTTCTTATAATATACCGTCACATTTACTTTTTTATTCCAATTCAAAGCCCAGACATTCTTTAGGGAAGTCAATGAAAACACCCTCTGTGATTTCAGTAACTCCTATACAAGGCCATTTAAACAGGAAACAAAAGTCATTATGGGGGAAAAATAAAGCAACTTTTCAGTTTACAGGTTTTGACCTTGCTGGCTCATGACCTAAACTTTTTTCTTTAATAATAAAGAAAATTAGTGAAAAATGACAGAAAAGATTTCTATCATTTTCAGACACCATTTTTTTAATTGGAAGCCTAAATTTTTTTGTGCTAGTCTGAAAAATTCAAATCTTCCTTCAGATTTATTTTACAACATGCTGTTTATTAATGTCAATGATACATGAAGTTGTTGGGGGTTTTTTTCTCCTTTTCTTTTTGAAGTCAAGGAAAGTTTAAAAGTCTCTCCCATGTATCCTCTGGAGAGTTATGCCTTCCTTATGCCCTTTGGTAACTTTTAAGGCCTTTAATTTACAATGTCATGTTGGTAGAGGAATTAAAAATCCAAGAAGTTCTTGGAAGAAGATCTTGTTTCAAGATCACTAGGAGGAATGAATGAACAAGGAAACAGCCAAGAACTATAATATATTTATTTCTGCTTAACTCTACATAATAAAACTCATACCACCTTGTTGTGGTTTGAAGCTGGCTCCCTGCCAAGTCTCCAAACCTCACCACAAGAACTCCCCCCTGCCCAAAACCAAGGGAGAAGAGAAAAAAAAAACAAGAGAACCGAAACGAGAGAGAGGCTGCTAAAGCAATGTATATAAATATATTTACACTTATATTACATTTATATACAATTGAAATATATGTATAATTTCAAAGGAAAAGGAAAAGGAAAGGGGAAAGGGAAAAAAAGGAACAAAAACAAAATAAAATACACATGATCAATAGCCCAAGATCTAGCAACTAAAAGATTTAGCAAAAAATATCTTACTACTCGGGACAACAGAAAGTCACGCTGGAACGATTGCCGGCAACCTCCATCTCCCAAGGTTGGCAAGGCCTTACCAGACCTCACTCCCCAACACGGCAGACTCAACAGCAGGAAAACCCACACCTCCAAAGCCGCCGGAAGGAAGGACCGGCAAAGGCCTCTCCTCCTTTCTTCTTATACCCCGGCTTACATAAAAATCCTGGTCACCAAGGAAGGCCTCGACTAAACTACCACACATCTCTTGAAAAAGTAGTTTACATACATTATCAAGCACTTTTTCCTTGTCAATAATAAAATTTCCATTGCCTATAAACTATGTATAAAATAAACCTTACTCTAAGAATAATGTCTGCTTTAATGTTGAATACCAGAATATTTCTCTAAGATTCCAAAAATTGGATTAGACATTTTTAGGTTTTTCTCATCTAATGCCCTCTTTTTCTGAAGTTGTATGTAATAGAATGCTTTATTAAGTTGTAATATATAAACTATAGGGCTCTGTACCATCTTTTACGGATCCATAAGTGTCTGTAACTAAAATATATACATATATTGTTGCCATACATCAGGAGCCAAAAAATTACTTACCAAGCAATCATGAGTAGAGATAAGAGGGCAGTTTTAACAGAAGGTCTTCAGCCACGGGGGTACAAATGCACGCCCTGTGTCCAGGGGGTTCTACAATTTAAGGTATTATCCCAGCCTCAGCTATTCGGTTCTCAAAACAAAAATGACTGTATACTATATAGTCTTTATATGTCTTATTCATCTTTAGTCTATATTTGCTTTTGAGATTTTCAAGTCTTCTGCAATGCAGTCTGCTAGATGATAAGGTTTTACTCCCATCATTTTTTCTTGCTTATTGTAAAGCTATGAAGCATACCTGTAATTAGTTGATAACACAAAACAAATGTTTCCCTGCTTCAGCCACAAACATATTCAGTGAGGAGATCAGATCACTCACTATTTCTATAACAAGAAATAATGTCTTGGAAAAGACATTTAACTACTTCAGTGAATTTAAACTCTCACACTTTTACGGCTAATCAACCAATACACTATGAAATGTTGATGATTCACACATAGCTCATGTTTATATGTCACTACAAGGAAGATATGACTCAGGAACATCATGTTTCAGTAGAATTTTATAGGTCTGTCTTCCTTTTCTTTTTGCCAGAATAATGTAAGTCAGACCTTAATGCTGTGAAATCAAAAGCACTCACAGTCCTTACAGTACTGGCTCCTGATTAAAACTTAACATTCTGCCTGTGTATTACCAGCAATGTCTGTGGCCTGGACTTTCTAACTCTTCCTAATGCTCAATATTTTTAACTGATATTTTTGTTATTATCTCTGCTGTTAATCACGGAAACTGAGAAAACTGATGCAGGCTTCTGGTTTCTGATCTATTGGCTCTCCTCATCCTGTGCTCTTTTAATATAATGAAAATAGTGATAATAATTTAATCACTATTTCAAGACTCTGAATCTTCAAACCTTGTCCCATGCTATTGAAAAATAAAATAAAAATTACAAATAAAATAAAATAATAAGTCTTTACTTATAATACTTGGGAAACAAAGTCCAACTAATCCATGGGAAACAAGAGATAACTCTGAAAACCTGCTACGTAATTTCCAACACTACAACTATTATCAAAGGCGACTCACAAGTGATTAACACTCGACTATAGTTTAGTTAGAAAAATACAGGTATGATTATATAAACAGTTTCATCCTGGTTTTCATCCATTAAGCAGCACTGAGACATCTTTTCTACAAGTGCCTACACCTTCTGAAAGTAGTGACTTTACACTCCTACTGGACTTGGTGCTTCTTTCAGTGGCACCTTATGACTCCAGGATGAAGTCCCATTGCTTTCCATATGTTATTAAAATAGTTTATTTTTCTCTTTCTGAGACTATTTTTAAATTTACTTCTAGTTTTATTCATGACCCTGAGATTAGCTTACTTGGTTAGAACATGGTGCTAGTAATACCAAGATCATGAGTTTAATCACTGTATGGGCCATTCATTGAAAAGTTGGACTTGATGATCCTTGTGAGGCCCTTCTAACTTAGAATATTTTGCAATTCAAGTACAGCTCATGATTATTAGCTGTTGTTTGATTTTCTGCAGACATGCTGACACTTGTGTTTCTAAATTATCAGGAGGTAGACTATCAATAATTTCAATGGCACTCAGATTATATATTCTCATAATATATAAATAACACAACTAAAATTCAGATGTGGATTTTATAAACATGCATAGCATAATATATGATTGGAAATTCTGGTAGTATCAGCGTATGAAGAAGGCAGGGTTACATTTTCAGATTCCATAACAATGTAAAAATAATTTAACATGGTATCCTGCATAGGTACACAGTATCTCAATACAGATATTCAACATCTCCCACTGGTATTACAGAACCAGGAAGATCATCAACTCTGCTAGTCTTTCTGCCATACCATGAAATATTTTCAACTCAGTCCAACTGTAGTCAGTAGTTAATTATACTACAAAGCATGATTGACTATATTGTTTCTATATTGAGAGAGCTCCATTAACTTTCAGCAAGACAGATGAACAATTTTAGGAGCCTGCTGCTTATGCACAGAGTCCTTCCTGCTGTGCCCCAATTTATTTGCAGGACATTTTTGTTATTGTACTCACCAGGATGTGTTTTATGGCCTCATTCTTTTTTTTTTCTCTCCTTTTTTTTTTAATATGTGGTTAATGTTATAAAACTAATCTTTCAGTTCATGTGAGTAATTTCTTATGAGGTCCTTTTATACATTTTAATAAAAAATACTTTTTTTTTCTCATATAGAGTTAAGTAGAATTTCACTATAACATAGTTAGAATAGACCTTTATCAATTTCTGCATTTTGTTGACATTGTATGCAACTGATTCACTGAATGCCTCAGTTTTTGTGGTATCCACAGTTTGTTGTCAGAGCGAAGTTAGGTATCTCAGATCAGGGAAAGGTGTTTAAGAACAAAGCTTAGGTATCTTTGGAGTATTGAAAATATTAATTTTAGTTAGCAAATTTATCTGAATTTCCCAAAATTTTGGTTGAAAGTTAGAAAAACTATTCAAGTTTTCATTAATTATTTGTCTGTAAAAGAAAAACCCTAAGAAAAGAACAGATGAAAAATATCAGTACCAAGTATTATTTTCCATAGAGGCCAATTAACTTCTGGAAAATCAATTTTAAGACATGAGTACCTCTCAGGTCCTCATACACCACATTTGTTATTTCCTTTTTACATTTCAAATGAAAACTTAGGTGTCTACAGTCCAACCTTGCCTTAGTACCGTTATCAGGAGGGAAATTAAAATATAGAAGCACAAGAGACAGAAAATTAACTGTATGATGGTATATTCAACTAGGTTCTGCAGTCTCATAACCATGACAGTAGAACTGCAGACAACACCAGTCAAACATTCTTACCATGCAATTAGAAGTAGCTCAACTACGTTTTTCTATTCCAGATCTTTCAAATATCAGTTTTAGTCTTTTCCTGATTACCGTCTTGTCCTTTTGAACCTTCCCTTCTCTGTTTAAGTATTTAGAGGATTATTTTCCATCTCTTCTTTCTTTATCCTTTTATGGGAGAAGCCTTATTTGTCCCTTACTTTCTACATCTGTTCAGAGCCATAAACACTGCATAGGTAGGAATAACTTCATGAAAGACTTCTGCCTTTTGCAATGACACTTCACCATTATGCATAAATAATGGTATTTTACTCACAAAAATGTTACTGTTTTACCATTTTGCAACATATTTTAACTGCTCCAGAATATCTAATAATATTTTTATTTCATTTTTTTACTTCAGAACTCACAAATTGTTCCATTTTCATTCTTCACATAGTTTATTTTTTTTGTGTGTAAACTTGGTATTGATCAGGCTTTCAACTGGTAGCAATTTAAATGCAATGTGCAATATCCTATAATTTAGTAGTACTAGTTTGTAGTATTAGATATTTTAACTGGATTCTGAATTGAACTTTTCAACTAACAGTTTTAATATTTGCTATTATATAATGTAGATAATAGCTTGGACTTGAAGCAATGCTTTTAAAATCCCAGTGCTCCGCAAAAAAATTTTGAATTGGGGATGGTATTCTTATATAGATTTCTAAAATGTGAGTTGTGCCATCTGCCTTAAAGTTCCTCTCTCCATTTAGTAGAAGAACATCAAATGCAGCTTGTTTAGACTAGACAATCAATATTTTGACATTCAGGATAGTTGTGCTGAGGTAAATTGAGCCATGAATTCCACAAGCCCTCCAAAATCATTTGCTCAGATTAAGAGCTTTGTTTGTTCTAATGTTTCAGTAATTTTTCTTTTCCTTGAAAAAAAAAGTATATATGAAATTGATTTACTTCGTCAAGTGCACTGCTTTCAAATTCCCTTTACTACAATCTCATAGCTCCTCACTCTATACATATGTATACATACATATATATATTTATACACATACATAAATATTTATGTATATATGTCTAGAAATATCTATCAGGCAACTTTCCATTCAGCAATTTCAGTTGCCTTTATGAAAAGGAATATCTTTTCTTAAATCTCTTGTCAATATCTTTATCATTTCTAGAGAGCTGCAGCTACAGTGACCATTTTGGCAGCACCATGATTTACAGTTTTTACTTTTTTCTTCCTGTGCTTGTTAATAAATTTCATGTTCCTTATGCCCTTCTCAGGCAGTAATTTCTGAGGCATCTGTGTCATAGATTAGTTTTATGATGGGTCTTTGGCATAACAGCAAGGAATTCAAACATTAAAGTGCATTTAATAGAAGAACATGGAAAGGAGCAAGAGAGGATCTAGGAAAACATGGTAATTTAGATTGAATCGCCCTTGTACACGCATATAACAAGAAAGCAGCAATTTCAAAAGTCAGTTTAGGATATGAACCTCATAGCTTCTGAACTGATCCCGGGGCGATAATCACCCCTTTTATTTTGGTGACTTAGGGAGAAGCCTGGGGAGATCAGAAAGTGTATAGGTGTCAATAGTTTAGTAGTGTGAATAGTTTCACATGTTTCCACTAAGATAATCAAAGGGCTGGAGAATCTACCCTATGGGCAAAGACTGAAGGAGTTAGGTCTTTCCTTCTAGAAGGTTCAGGGAGGACCCCGTCATAGTATTCCAGTACTTAAAAGGTGGCTACAAAGAGAACAGAGGCTCTCTCTTCACAAGGAGTCACGGAGAATACAAGGGGCAAATTGCACTTGGAGAGGTTTTGTCTTCAAATAAGACAGTATTTTTTACAGTGAGAACCACCATTAAATGGAAAAAAAGCTCCCTAGGGACATGGTAGAGTCCTTGTCAGTGTAGGTTTTCAGGATGCCTTTGGACAGGGTGCTAGATAATCTCAACTCATCTTCCTTTCTCACAAAAGTTTGGACCAGATGATCTTTCAAGGTCCCTTCCAATCTGAACTGTTCTCTGATTCTAAGATTCTGTGTTTAATTCACACATTAGATTGAACAAGGAAACTCAGCTAATGTTCCAAGAGGTATTCTGGTCTGTCAAACAACTTGAAGGTTCTTCTATTCATACAAAATCTAGGCATCTTCCTACTTTCCTGTTTCTGAGGATTGCTTAGGCTTTTCTCTGTACAAGGATATGTGTCTGATAACAGAAGCAGACAAGACCCACTGTCTACTTCCATGTCCCCTGGACTTTTTCTGTGTAATACATTCAAGGAAGAAAAAAAAAAACCAAGGCTCAGAAAGAATATGAGGCATCTCATGTCTGAACTCAAAAAAAATCCAGACCCATACTTACATGCTGTAACTACACAAAAATTTTGTTTGGAGTTTTTTCAGCTTAAAAAAATTCTGGTAAAAGAGATGATAAAATGGTACAGAAATTCACAGATATTCCTATGATTATGAAAGGTAAAGACCTCAAAATATTGTGAAAACAGTATCTACATTTATTCAAGCAGTTTATTAACATATTTAATATTTCCGCTCAGCTTTCAGCTAAGAGGGTCACATGATGATGAAAATCATATAAGTGGCATTTTGCCTAGAGTACATTAAACACTAATTCTTTCAGTTTTCTTTTTCTTATGTAAAATGAGTTACTGACACACATGTTGCACATAATGTTTTCAAGATGAAAAGTAAAATTTTTCAAAGAGATTTTTCTCAGGAATGCAGACATGCTATGTAGATAAATTTTATATCTAATGACATTGTGGTGGGGGAAATAGTTTTCCCCCCTAGAGCTAAGAAAATGGTAAACCCCCGAGGGGGTGGTGACCCTTTGGGATCGAGCCAATGAACGCTCCTGCAAAATATAAACATTATCACACTTAGACCAGAAGAGAAGAGTTGTAGTAGTTGTTGTTGTTGTAGTAGTTGTTGAAGAAGAAGCAGCCATGTTGTGAAGCCATGAGCAGAAGGGGCAGGAGCCCCTCTGGGGGGCCACAGCCCCCAGCCCCCCAACTGGGGTCATAGAAACTCGGAACAGTGTTAAAACTGGACTGAGTATCTGTAGCTGAAAGCTGGGGGAAGCTTCTGCATCAGGAGCAGCAAAGGGAGCAGCGGCAAACAGCACTGACCGAGAAGCGGTGGCAGAGAGCCCGAAGAGATAACAAGCAGCACAGACGACATGCAGCCAGAGAAGACACAGAGTTGTCTGAGAGAGCCGAGAGAGAGCCAGCAGCAGAGAGCAGGACTAAGCCACTACAGAGAGAGAGTTTTTGGGGGTAAGGACTGAATACCAAAACTTCCCCCAACTCTTTGGAGACCTCTACTCTCATAGAGAGGAGGGGGTGGTGGACCACCACTTGAAAGGGGTCTTGAGGTACAGCAGCACTGCAGAAAGAGGAGCTAAGAAGCTCAATTGTCCTGAGAGCTCAGCTAGGACGAAAAGTGTGTGGGGAGGGGGTGACCTTGGGCCCCCCCCTCTCTGCAGCTACAAAGAAGCTAGCAGCCAGCTTGAGTCAGAGCCAGAAGCTCTGCAAGGGGCTTGAATCCCCGAAGATAGGGGCTGTCACGAAGACCCCTGCGCTTCGTGGTATGACGTGGTGAAGTGACCTTTGTCCCGGTGAACACAGCCCATGGAAGAGAAGACCCTCATTTTGGAGACAAAGGACCGAGGGGCTCCCTCGTGTGTATTGGCAAAGATCCAGCTGCAGCTGCTGCATTGGAAGAGAGAACGAGACACTGCTGCACTAGAGAGACTTGCTGCTCATAAGTGGGAAGGATCTCTTTCCTTCTTCCCTCCTGGACTTTTATTTGGAAGGGAGAAGTGATTTGATCCATTGTAAATACTGTATGTCATGGTAGAGTTACTTAAGATTGTATATGATGTATTATGCTATTTATTTTTGTACAGTCTTGTAATATATTCCCTTCCCCCCAATTTTGAGTCTCGTGTGGTGTCTGGAAACCCATCTCACACTGGGTTGAGATGTGGGAGGGGGGCTAGGACTCGGGAATTGGATTTTGGGGCTGTCAAACCACGACACTTATCTTCAAATGATAATTTAGCAGGGTAGTGAAGAAGCAGAAAGTGCGAAAACTGTTATTATGAACTAGACTTGCTGTGCTGGTTTTGGCTGGGTTAGAGTTAATTTTCTTCACAGTGACTGGTGTGGGGCTGTGTTCTGAATTTGTGCTGAAGACAGTGATGATAATAGAGATGTTTTTGTTATTGCTGAGCAGTGCTTACACTGATGCCTTAAGCCCATAATGATTTTCTTATTTTTATACCTTATAAGTTTTATAAGTAATAGAAGCAGATTTTAGAAACCCTTTCTCCCTCCTCCCTGTAGCACCCCTTAGTTTATACATTCCATACTCCCTATATCACCCTATCCCCATATCTAGTAGAAAATGTTTAGTCTTTTAGTCAAGGCAGGCCTGTCTTGTTTGGAGAACGCTTGTATCTTGGCCTAAACCGCAGGACAGAGTCAAAGAACTGGGTCACCCTGCTCTCTGTACGCTGAAGATGATGAAGATGATGAACAGGGGGTCCCAAAAAGCACCCCAGACCCAATTCCGAGAGGCGGGCCAGGGGGTGGACCAGGCCAAAAGTTAGAGGATGGACACACTTGGGATTGGCCAGATATTGCTATAAATGTAACATCTTGGGCACAGCCCAGCGCGCGCCGTGTAACATCTATTGCCTTTGCATAATTAAACCCTTTCTTATCTCACCCCAGCTTACGGTTCCTGAATTTTTTTCGTAGCACTAGCTCAGCAGGCATCACACAGAGCCTAGGCTTTTCTACTTTTCTGCTTTTCATACTGCCAAGGAGGTTGGGGGAGCAAGAGACACATCTGGAACAGGTGACCCAAACTGACCAAAGGGATATTCCATACCATATGACATCACGCTCAGTATATAAAGTGGGGGAAAGAAGGAGAAAGAGAGCGAATGTTTGGAGTGATGGCATTAGTCTTCTCAAGTCACCATTACACATAATGGGGACCTGCTCTCCTGGAGATGGATGAACACTTGCCTGCCAATGGGAAGCAGTAAATTAATTCTTTGTTTTGCTTGTGTGCACATCTTTTGTTTTTCCTATTAATCTGTCTTTATCTCAACTCATGAATTCTATACCTTTTATCCTTTTGATTATCTCCCCGAATTTACTGATGGGGGAGTGAGCAAGCGGCTGCATGGGGCTTGGTTGCTGGATGGGATTAAACCAAGACACTTGCTCTCCTTAAAAAAAAAGCCCCACAATCTCTTATGTAAAATCCTCTATAAATATAAAACAAAACCTGATAACACTCTGGCCTGGGACTGTGTCAGAGATAGAAACAGGAAGAAGTTAAATAGTAAAAGAAGATATTATGAAAGTCAGTCTCATCAGCTTACTAGAAATCTGAATGGTGGCAAGTTTATTACAAGCATCGAGACAATGAAGGCTTTAGATCAAAATTTGAAGGACTATAATGAGATACCTCCTCATAAGTTTAAGTAAATAACAAAAGAGAAATCTAATAGATTCTTACTGTATAATTTGACTGGTAAATGTCAGAGGCTGGCCACGATGAGTCAACTGGGAACAAGAGGTGAAATCTCAATCATAGACAGTATGTGATATAAGGATAATTTTGAAGAGCTATGAAAATGAAACCATGTTTATATTAAACATCACAAGAGGTAAGGGGAAATGGTAGAGAGGAATAATATCCTCTAGGAAAAATATTAGGAAAAAATATTTTCATAGTGTCCATCTATTAAAAAAAGGACTAAATAAGAAAATGTTCATTTCACAAGATCAGAAATTGGATTCCACTTTAACTCTACTGGTATATGATAATGGCCAGTCTTCGCGAACGAAGATTTTGGGAAAGGTCTTTTACCTTTCCAGCCTGCTCAATGGATTTTTTAGGTGAGACACAGCATGTGCTGAACTGAGCCCACCCTTTAACCCTAAGGTTCATCTGCCGGGGCCAAGAAAGCTTGGACAATGGCAGTGAGGTCCTCAGGACGTAGGTTTGTTTAGAGTGACCTTCTCATAGATGGATGGCCTCACAGGGCTAACGAGCTCCATCTGCCCAGGGGACTGGGGAATCAAACCTGGGTTGCAGCAGTGAGAGTCCTGCATGCTAACCACTAGGCCACCAGGGGTCCTGATATATGATAGGGCTGGATGTAAAATCATCTTCTTGTTTCAATAAAGCTAAAAGTTTCAACTGTGTTCCTGTTATGTCTGTTGTAACATTACTTCTTTCAAAATTTTTGGTGCTAGAAAAAAAATTTTAATACCTTAAAACAATATTGAAAAAAATAATTAATGATATGTATGTTATAACTCAAATATTGCAGATGAAACAGTGTTTTTGAATAACATACAATGCTAACTACATCCTCAGTCTTTAAGGACACGTCTTTAATAAGTCTCTGCCAAAACGCAAATAACTTAGGAGAAAATCTTTACTCTCCATAATTTCATAATAGTCTATGTATTTTTTCTTAAGCTCATAGAGTACTTAGATTTTTTTCTTCTAAACCCATTTGTAAACTGAATAGGTAGTGAGTGATTGCTAAGCATTATGCCTGATTCAATCTTATTTTACATGCAGAAGCTCTGTATGCAATACTATTACTTTATTAGATGCTCTTAAAGTACCTTTTTACTGTCAGCTAAATGAGATTTCTGCTAACAAGTTACTACTTATTTCTGGCCCTAAAGAAGTCATTTACAAATGCAGCATGAAATGAGGTGTTGGCAGTTTTTTGTTATGTACTTAAACAAAATTCAGGTGCCTTGAAAAAGGCAGAAAAACATGCACTAAATGGAAAAAGCTGTGCTTTTCAACTGATTTACCCTGCTCCTTACTTCAATCAATTAAGAATTCTCTGTGCCTTGCCACAGTATGTGGCTCCTACAGCACGAATACTTTATGCTTCACTTGTTCTTCTGTAATACCTCCCAGGAAGAAAAATGCAGGTTTCTTTACTTTTACTTCCTCCCCCTCACCATAGGCAGCACAAGTATGCATACCATAAAAAGCTTAACATTTAATGTATAATAATTGGGCTACCTGTTCTCATTAATTTCTTATTTTATATGTGATTTTTTTTCTTAGTTTTTGTCATGGTTTAACCCCAGCTAGAAATAAAGCCCCACATAGGCACTCACTGCCCTGACTGGATAGGGGAGAGAACCAGAAGAGTAAAAATGAGATTGAGATCAAGGCAGTTTACGAGGTAAAGCAAAAGCTGTGCAGGCAAGCAAAGCAAAACAAGGAATTCATTCACCACTTCCCATGGCCAGGCAGCTAAGCAGCCATCTCCAGGAAAGTAGGGCTCCATCACACATAATGGTGACTTGGGAAGACAAACACCATCACTCCAAATGCCCCCTCCTTCTTCTTCCCCCATCTTTATATGCTAAGTGTGATGCCATGTGGTATGGAATATCCCTT
Organism: Neopelma chrysocephalum; assembly: GCF_003984885.1. Lineage (NCBI taxonomy): Eukaryota > Metazoa > Chordata > Aves > Passeriformes > Pipridae > Neopelma > Neopelma chrysocephalum. The sequence goes on from NW_020897702.1 coordinate 726,888, forward strand.
GGGTCAGTTTGGGGTCAGCTGTCCTGGCTGTGCCCCTCCCAACTCCTCATGCATCCCCAACCTCTCCCGCTGATGGGTTAAAGTGAGAGGCAGAAAAGGCCTTGACTCTGTGTAAGCACTGCTCAACAATGTCTAAAACATCCCTGAATTTTCTACACCATTTTCAGCACAAATCCAAACCATAGGGCTATACCAGCTACTATGAAGAAAATGGATCCAGTCCAGCTAAAACCAGCACAATTTGTCACTTATGTTTTTGAGGAAGTTGTCTCTGTCACTGCCTAAATTTAACAATAATTTTCACTACACATGGATTATTACACTTACAGACTTTTAAATAATGTCCAAGTGTTTACAGTACCTACTGAAAGACACTTTGTTTTACTGTACATTGATCCTGCAGGTAGAGAGAAATTTTCCCAAAGTAATCACAGAATCATAGAATCATGTAATGTGTAAGGTTGTAAGGAACCACAGTGGATCATCTGGTCCAACCTCCCTGGTCGAGAAGGGTCATCCTAAGGCACAGTGTACAGGATTGTGTCCAGACAGTTTTTGGAGACCTCCAGTGAGGGACACTCCACAACCTCCTGGCAATATCTTCCAGTGCCTGGTCAGCTGTACAGTAAAGTTCTTCCTCATATACAGGTGGAACTTCCTAGGATCAGTTTCTGCCCATTGCCTCTTGTCCTATCACTTGGCACCACTGGGAAGAGCCTGAATCCATCCTCTTGACGCGCTCCCTTCAGATACTTATATACATTGATGAGGTCCCCTCTCAGTCTCTTCTCAAGGCTGAACAGGCCCAGCTCCCTCAGCCCTTCCACATAAGGGAGATGTTCCAGTCCCTTAATCACCTCTGCAGCCCTCCACTGGACTCACTTCAGGAGCTCCATGTCTTTCTTGTGCTGAGGAGCCCATAACTGGACACAGCAGTCCAGGTGCAGCCTCACTAAGGCTGAGTAGGGAGGCAGGATCACCTCCCTCAACCTACTGGCCACACTCTTCCTAATGCACCCCAGGATACCATTGGCCTTCTTGGCCCCAAGGGCACACTGCTGGCTCATGGACAGCTTGTTGTCCACCAAGACCCACAAGTCCTTCTCCACAGAGCTGTTTCCCAGGAGGTCAGCTGCCAGCCTGTACTGGTGCAGGTCCCCAAGTGCAGGACCTTGAATTTGTCTTTGTTGAATTTCAGAGAATTCTTCTCTGCTCGTCTCTCCAGCCTGTTGAGGTCCTTCTGAAGGGCTGCACAACCCTCTGAGGAATCGGCCACTACTCTCAGCTTTGTGTCTTGAGTGAACTTGCCAAATTCAAAGTGTTTCCTGAGAAAAGTGTGTAGCTTCTTCTCTTTAGGCTATCTCAAGGTATTAAGAACAAAAGGTTCTGTAAAAATTCGTTGGGTGAAACTTTTGGAGTCTTGTATGTTTTTCAAGTAATTCTCCCAGTTAAGCTTGTGGCTTTAGGACTGGGTTTTTACATGCCTTTTATCCAGTTCTCAATCTACCTCACTGTCCACTCATCCAGTCCATACTTCCTGAGTTTGCCTATGAGGATGCTGTGAGAGACAGTCGTGAAAGTCTTGTTAAAGTTCAAGGTAGACAATATCCACTGCTCTCCCTCATCCATCCAGGTAGTTCTTTCATCCTAGAAGGTGATCAGGTTAGTCAAAGATAATTTACCTTTAATAAACCCATGTTGACTTCCCCTGGTCACCTTCTTGTCATCCATGTGGATAGAGATGGTCTACAGAATGAGTTACTTCATCCGCTTTCCAGAGACTGAGGTAAGACTGAGTGACCTTGCCCTTTTTGAAGACTGGGGTGACGTTTGCTTTCTTGCAGTCCTTAGACTCCTCTCCTGATCACCATGACCATGATTGTGAGCAGAATAGCTTTGGTGTCCACCAACTCTCTCAGCACTCATGGATGCATCCCATCAGGGCCCATGGACTTGTGAATGTCATGTTTGCCTAGGTGTCCTCTAACCCAATCCTCTTTGACCAAGGGCAAGTTCTCTTCCAACATTCCTTTACCCTGGTCTCTTGGGTCAGACATTCCTGAGGGCTGGTCTTGTCAGTGAAGACCAATGTAAAGAAGGCGTTCAGTAACTCTGACTTCTCTGCCTCCTCTGTTACCAGGGTCCATCCCCTCCCTATGTAGTAACAGGTCCACATTATCCTTTGTTTTTCTTTTGTTATTAATGTATTTGAAAAAGCCCTTCTTGTTCTCCTTGACATCCTTGGTCAGATTTAATTCCAGAAAGGCCTTGGCCTTTCTTCTCTCATTTCTACTTACTTTGACAATCTTCCTCTCTATATTTGTTCTAAATGGCCTGACCCTGCTTCCATCTCCTGTGTATTTCCTGCTTACGCTTGAGTAATGACAGGAGTTCTTTATTCATCTATGCATGTGTCTTGCCCCCTTTGCCATTTCTTGCTCATTGAGATGCATTGTTCTGGAACCTGGAGGAAGTGATCCTTGAATATCAACTAGCTCTCTTAGACCTCTCTTCCCTGAAGGGCCTGTTCTCATGGGATTCTTCCCAGAAGATCCCTGAAGAGGCTAAAGTTAGCTCTCCTGCAGTCCATGGTTGTAATCTTACTAATCTTACTTGCTGAAATAACTAAGATCACAGTTGTATTTATATATATTTTTTCAAGTAAATCCTATGTCAATTAATTATTTCAGTAGAAAACATGTAAAAATCATTACAAATGTAAAAATACCTAGATTTGGATGTGATTCTGCCCTGGGAAAAATAAAACAAAAATCCAAAACAATCCCCCCAAACCCCCTATTTTGCCTTGTCCAAGCAGAAAAGCATTATGCAAGATATTTGCAGAAGTTTTAATTTAAAAGTGGATTTTGGCTTTGGGATTAAGTAGTGGTAAGATGAAAACACCCAGACTGACAGTTCTGACCTTACAAAGAGCAAAAGTCAAAAAAATCCTTTATGTTATATAATTATATTTTCATTCTGTCCTCTTCAAGTTAGTAGTCATTGACAGCAATAGACTGTCTGCTGTCAGAGCCAAGATTATGAAACATGTTTACCTCATAAAATTTCTATAACACAGATCCAAAATACAGTATGCTCTTACTTTGCTGAGTGGTTTTTTTGCACTCTAAGTCCATTGATCTTGGGTGGCTCTTTAGGAATGGTAAAGGGATTCTAATATGTTTAAATATTTATACTGATGATTTAAATGTAACTGCTTTCCTAAGCTCTAGAGCTGCCAGAGCTGTCAGATGTGCTTGCCATGCCCTTTCTTAATTTTTTCAGACAGAAGGCCAAACCATTTAATTTTTTTTAGCAAGAAGGATTTTCTAGTCATTGACCAAAATCCAATACAAAAGGGAAATATTTTTAATTGTAATCAGCAGTGAATGTATACTATTTGCTCATGGTTATTCACAACATATTAATGACCTCTTTATAATTAGGTAGAAAAAAATTAACTTTAGTACTAAGGAATTTATTACTGAGTGGGTTAAATAAACTTTAAATTGAAATAAAACCAATTTTCATAACTTAGTACTATGTCCAAGATTTTCAAGAGTATGTTAATCTAAGAAAGTGAAAAATTGTGTCATTAAGTAATTCTGGAATATACTGAGATTTTCTTATAATGAGTGTCTTCTAAATTAAAATTACTAGCAAAAAAACCTATTAAAAAAAAAAAGGAAGAAAAAAAATTGAACATGCTAATATAAAATAGAGAAATGCTATGAAGAAATGATCAAAACAGATTTTGGTCTCTTAGTTGTGTAGATTTCAACTTAAATATTCTTATAATAAAATTGTAGAATTATATAAAGGTTAGACTTGGAACGGACCCTAAGGTCATCTAGTTCCAACCTTCCTGCCATGGCCAGGGACACCTTCAACTACATCATGTTGTTCAAACCTCCATGCAATTGGCCTTGAACGCTTCTAGGGCTGGGACATCAGCAGTTTTTCTGTGCAACATGTTGCAGTGCCTCACCACCCTCACAGTAATGAATTTCTCCCCCTTGTCGTATCACTATACATCCTTATGAAAAGTCCCTCTCCAGCTTTCTTGTAGCTCCTCTTTAGGTACTGGAAGGCTGCTGTAAGGTCTCCCTGAGGCCAGGCTGAACAATCTCAACTCTCTCAGCCTGGCTTCACAGAAGAGGTGTTCCAGCCCTCTGATCATCTTCATGGTTCTCTTCTGGACTTAATTCAAGAGGTCCATGTCCTTTTTATGTTGGAAGCCTCCGAGCTGAACACAGTACTCCATGTGGGGTCTTGCGAGAATGGAGTATAGTGAGAGAATCAGCTCCCTTGACCTGCTGGTCATGCATGTTTTGATGCAGCCCAGGACACAGGTGGCTTTCAGGGCTGCAAGCACACCTTGCTGGGTCATGATGAGCTTCTTGCCCACCAACACCTCCTCAGGACTGTTTTCAATCCATTCTCTACCCAGCCTGGATTTGTGCTTAGGAATGCCCCAACACAGGTGCAGGACCTTGCATGTGGTCTTGTTGAACTTCATGAGGTTTGCATCAGCCCATCTCTCAAGTCTGTCCGGGTCCCTCTGGATGGCATACTCTCCCTCCAACATGTCCACCACACAGGTTGGTGCTTAGTGTCATTGACAAACTTGCTGAGGGTGCACTCAAACCCACTGTCCATGTTGTCAACAAAGTTGTTGAACAGCGACAGTCCCAGTACTGACCCCTGAGGAACATCACTCCTTTCTTTCTGAAAACCAATTTCTAAAACTTGTTAATACATTAAATTTTATCTCAATACATATCTAATGTATCTTTCTAAAATGTAACCTTAAACAACTGACACAATATTAGTGTTGGGGTGAAAAGGACAAACAAGGAATACATTAACAGAAAACAAGGTAAGACATTAATGTTTCTGCTTTTTTTAGAGAGGGTGGGAAAGAGAAAACAGAGTGATAAAAGAAAATAAGGGAACATAAAATTTTAAGCTAACTATCTGTAGAGAAAAAATCATAGACCGGAACTATAGAAAGTATAAATGACAAAAAAACTCTACTAAAAATGTTTTAAGTATAAAGACCTTTTATTTTCTTCATGTAAAAGGCTTTTAAAATACCAAGGTTGGATTTTTGGAAACATTTTAAGTAAATCTAGGCTTCAGAGACAGTGGAAATATTGAGAAAAGATTAAACAAGGAACTGTAGATGAATCTTACTATTCAAGGTGGGACCTTATTCTCAATGACATTCTTGATATCTTAGATTTACTTGTGTATTCCTACGAGTGTTTTCTACAACATAGCATGTTCATATTTGCATACTTGTTACTAGTCTCTAGAAAATGATAGCTTTAGATTTCCAAAATATTTATTTTTATCCTAAATTTGCTAGCGTTATGATTTTCTAAGATGTTGCCTAAACTTGAAATAAATATTCAAATCAATTTAGAAACTGTCTGTGAATCTTCTTCATCTTTTAACCAAACACATCTAATAAAAATAAAACCAAGTCCAAGCCATACCTCCTTCTAAATCTGACCTCAACATTTAGTGATGCCAGAAGCTCCCCTAAAGGCTGCATGGAATAATTGCTTTTTTGCAGCAGATTCAGGTGCACTGAATATCTTCTTAAATTAAAAGCAGACCATGCACAATATTTTTAATATACATCGCTTGCTGATGTATATCTCTACATATAAACATAGAGACAATCTCCTACATACTTGGAACAAAACCATTTTAATTTATAGTTATGATCTAGATGTATAGGCTACTGTATATCAATACATATATTAGGCTATTACATATCAGTACATAGACATGTATAAATGAAAATATATGTATATGTGCAGGCATATAGATATTTTATACATTTATACATATGTAGGTATAGATATATCAAATTTTGGTGGAAAAGCAGCAAGGAACCAAATGGATAATTGAATTTTCTGCTGTAATATAATAATCAGCATGACTCAGTCTGCAGTGCTATTATAGATCAATGTGTTAAATGAATCTTGCTGCTTGAATTTCTGTTGCTGCCAGCTATCTTTAAGTGGTGGTTCATTTAGTCAGCTTTGGCATGACTTTGGAATAGCATGAGACTTGGAAACAGGATCCAGATATCACATCAACCTCAATGCCTCAAAAACCTCTAAACATTATTGAGATCTTCAGTTATTTAGCCATGAAAGCAAATAATGAGTTAGTTTTTCCACAACAAATTACAGTTTAAACAAATTATATTTTATTTACTATTAAAAACTTGGAGTGAAAGCATATGCTGAAAATTCGAGTTTCACTTCAGAACAGTTCTGCCCAAGTCCCAAGACTGGAGACTCTGGTGTCTTCTCTCTGTGCTTCTTGGAGTTCTGCAGGGGCCAGCATCTCTGTGGAGTTCAGGAGCTCGGGAGTTCCCTCAGTGTCTGCCAGAGTACTGTCTTGAAGCCAGGGCCTGTCCTGCCCACCATCCAGGAGCAGGACAGCCAAAGACATGGAGGCAACCCCAGGCATCAGGTACTTCCCTGGGGATGTGGATGGGGACAGGCCAAGGCTGGGCTAGGCTGTGGGGACAAAGAAGCCAGCAGGGGAGGATCTGGATCCATGTTCTTTCAGATGTTCCATTTTACCTGTTTCCTTATCACCTCGCCCTTTTCAAATCTTGTAATAGAAAGGACAGAATTCCTTGTTTAAAGGTGGCTATCATACTTAAATCCTTACAGCATCACAACACAAACACTGCCCTTTCAGGTTGTGACTGAGTTAATTACCAAAGTTACTCCTCTGAAATTAAAATTGAGAGATTTCTGCTTATTATACTTATTATACTACTTGATGACAATAAATCAGGAAACTTGAAAACCAAATACATAAAATACATGTTCACATTCTAATGAAACATTCTCCTATCTGCTACAGCCAAATATATTTTTAGTATAAGAATCCCCTACACTGCGAAATTCTGCAGCATATTTAGTCTGAGAAGAGGAAAGGTTACAACAGCCAAGATCATCTCAACTCTTATATTCATTACCTAGTTTATCAGTGAAACTTTATCATTCACACCTCAAGATCCTCCAAAGTTAGTGACTCAGGCCATGAAACATTCATGAACAAAATGAGAAGTGTGGTTACCATATATGAATGTAAAACACAACCCTTGCAATTACCCCTGTCAAATACCTACAGGTGAAGGGTGAACAGGTGAGAAGGTAAAGTCCCATGAGGTTCCTTGAAAAAACAGATCATTCCTTTCCTTCAATGTTGCAGGATTCAAATTGTGTGAACAATTTCTATTGCATTTCTGTAGGCCTTGCTTGACATGACTTTAGAAGTTGTAAGCTGTAATGTTTATACTTATAGACTGTGTGAAAATATGTAATGTTTATACTTGTTAGCTGTGTGTCTAATTATAAGGTTTGAGAACATAGTGTGTTTGTAGCAAGAAAGCCTTGAGAAAGTACAGATAAAGGTACACCTGCAGATTTCAGAAAGCCCCTAATTATGAAGGCCTCTACATGCCAAGTATGACTCCAGGCCGCGTGGACAGAACATCAGGTCCAATGAACTGGAGACATGAGACGCGTGTACAGACTGAGCTATCCAATCACCTTGTTGTAAGCATGTGCCCAAAACAAACTAAACTGTATAAAAGTTGACTTATTTAAATAATAAATTGGACATTTTGCCTGATCATATTGGTCGTTTGCATGTGTTCCTGAGCTCTCCGCCCACACTTCAATAATCAACAATGATGAAAATTAAAATAAAAATAACAAAAAACCTCTTTGTTTGCAGACAAACAGTAGTTTGCAGGCAAGTAAGTAGCCCATCATAGATAATTTTACATGCAATTCATAAGATTACACAAAATCTAGTACATATCCTTTCCAGATTTTGTCAAACATCTGTAGAAACTAACAGCTTGAACACAATCTGTTTGATTTTATCAGTAAAAGGCATAAAGTATATAAGCAAGAACTGACATCAACTATTAAGAAAGCTGTCTGACATTGGAAGTAAATCTCCTGATCAAGACATTATAGATACTGGGACAGAAATACATAAGCTTGTCTTTGTCTTCCCAGTTAGGAATCCATGACTTCTTCATATTGTGGCAGTGAATTCCAATCACACAACTATGGGTACATGCTAATAGCATCACTTTCTTTCGTTGTAATTGTTATTGTTTATATGAATATGATAGTGACAAAACAACTGAATTGGTGGCCACAGCTTTCATGGTGGCCACAAATCTATGATTCAAATCAAATTTGTGGGGATTGACTTCTGATTGTTTTTTTTTAATCTTTATCTGACATTTCCAAGGGAAACTATTTTTCATTCCCACCAGTATTAGCAATGTCTCCTCATTTTTTTGAATCAAATAACTTCTCATAAGAAGCTTCACATTCTGCTTTAATTTCTTTTGTTTCATACAGGTATTTATCTCAGTTCAATAAGGGCAATTAGCCTACAACAAAATATTTTTTTTCTTGCATTTATTTGTCATCCACTAGCAAATCCAGAAGTTCCACTACTGCCGCACACCAAGAGTTATGACCTTATGTAGAAATTTTCTTGCCTTGCGTGAATATTTTCTGTAGGCACTATTTTTGTGTTGCTGCAGTTTTTTGAGTATGATTGTTCCCTAAGTATGGAGGAAAAAATGGCATTTTACTTCAGGTGTACCCATATGCTTAAAAGACCTACACACAAAAAAGGCATCATTTTTCAAGACCTAACAGCCTGTATATTGAATTAAAAAGTAGTGAGACTACTTGAATGACTCACCTCAGTGAATCTTGACAGCAAATATTGCAAAAAAAATTTTTTAAGCTGAGTTCTGAGCTGTATCCTGAAGGTTCAGCTACTGTAAAACTGGAGAAACTATTTATAATATATATTTTAAATATTATCTTTCAATTGAAAGGTGACTAATGGATGTAATCAATTGGCAAACAAATTCTAAACTACATTTTAAAGGATACTTTACAGACATCACCATTTAAAGAAATAATAACTGAATTAAAATCTGCCCTTGTGTAAAAGTGCATCAAATATAAATAAGTTATTTTCAGTAAAGTAGAAACACATTACTTGCTGAGACAGAAAAGTGTAATACTCAAGTTGAAGACATTTATTATCAAATGTAGAAACTGCTAGTACCACCTACTGGCAGAACTGCAAAACTGAAAAATATTTTCTGTTTATAATATTCCATAATACCATAATAGCAAATAGATTATTGCAACTCTAATATCATCTTTGACTCCAAACACTATATAGTTAGGCACAGGAGATGAATTTGCGTGCTTCAATGATATTTTTTATGAACTGAAGTACTACCCAATTAGTTATAAATTAAAGAAGGAAAAGAAAAAATAGAAAAGAAATCATAATCGGAGTTTGGTAAGGTACATAATGGTATAATTTAGAAAGCATTCATTCAGTGCTTTGAAAGCCACTGGAGAATTTAAAGATAAATGAATAGTAGTTTGATCTGGATTTTCTCAGATATGTAGACTTCCTTCCTTCCTCCTTTGCCCTTTCCTTTCCTTTCCTTTCCTTTCCTTTCCTTTCCTTTCCTTTCCTTTCCTTTCCTTTCCTTTCCTTTCCTTTCCTT
>NW_020897702.1:736891-851841 GCF_003984885.1 Neopelma chrysocephalum
CTTCTCTTCTCTTCTCTTCTCTTCTCTTCTCTTCTCTTCTCTTCTCTCCATAGCCCTTTCTAGGACAATTTTAAGTACAATTTGGTTAGAATTTATTGCTAGCAGTACTACTCTACAGTGATTTAAATAGCTATATAAAATAGAGAACAGCTGGTCTTCACCTCATCAGGTAGCATGTTTCATTGAGACCCTCAAACTTTCTGCAGCAAGCATATATCTCAATTTGCCATTCAAGTAAAATAACTTGAGCAGAATCTACAACTGTTCTTACATGAGGTATGCAACTAGAAAGAAAAAAGTTTGATTTTCATTATGATGTCCTGGGCCAGAAAACAAAATTCTGAATAAACCATTATACCCTTTCCACAGCAAACTGTATCATAGTTCCCTGGCCAGAAGCACCCTAAATTAAATTATTTGAAATATTTGAATATTTTTTTAATGTCTAGTTTAACTGTCTTTCACTTTTCCTCATATATTTCTTCTGTTTCCAATCAGACTATCACCTCTTGTACTTGAGTTTTGCTCCCAGCTGCACCACCTAAGGTTCCAATAGAAACTATGAAGAAAAGTTCTGAAAAATGACCTATTGGTCATATCTAAGCTACTTCCAAGTTCAAAACCAGTTTGTATCAAGGGAAACATTTACATTACTCTTCCATTTTTACCTTCTATTTTATGACTCTTTTGCTTTAGTTATTAGTCTCTGATGTGGAACCTTGTTAAGTGCTTTTGAAAATCTAAATATACTACCATCTACTGAATTTTCCTTATCTATTGTGACAGTAATATCTTCAAAGAACTCCAGCAGGTTATTTAAGCATGACCACTCCTGTCTGAATCCATGTTAGCTATCCTTAATCAAACTACATGGGTTTACTTAACTTTGGACATTTCATATGAGAGTTCATGTATTTTCTCCCAGCAAATTATAAACTCACTGTTTTCCTTCATGACCATTTAAAGGAATATAATGAAGTTCTTTTTGATGCTTTTCAATCCTTAGGAATCTCTCCTGAGAGGTGTGAACTTTAAAAATGTCTGTGAAGGATTAAAAGATTTCCTTACTTGGTTCCCTTAACACTTTTTTTGCTGATCAGAAAGGATGGAAATATTGTAAGAGCTTTAATAGACATGCCCACTCATTGTATTTGCAGCTGTGTGTTAAACTGGGAAAAAAAATGTCTACCTCATAAAACTGCTATTTCATCTGTCTGACGAGAATAAGAATAAATAGATAACTCTTAAAAAACTGAAACAAACAAAAAAATATAAGCAAGTTAAAAAACCCCAGAACAAATCAACCAGCAAACATGAAATTTAATAATTAAAACTTAATGACTCTTTTCTTCAAACTAAAAAAAAAGCAAAACACCAAACCAAAACAGAACAGAACAAAACAAACAAACAAAAAAAAACCAAAAACAAACCCCAAAAAACAGGCATAAAAGGAGACATTTCAACCTTTCCTTTCTCTTTCAGCTACTGTGAAAAAAAACCACACAAAAACAACTAAACCCCCAACTAAAAAAAACAAACCCAAACCCAACCAACCACAAAAACTCCCAAGCAAATCAGGTCTTGGATTTCAATGAAGAACAAAATTATATAAAAGGTGATGAGAAGGAGCGGGTCTATTAGCTGCTGCCAGAACTTCATACATTCAATAAGCCCATTTTTTTTTTTAATTCCTATCCATCCTTTTTGAGTAGATATTTTCGGTAGATTAATTAGATATTTTTTGTAAAATAGAGTTTATTGAAAAATTAATGAGATTTTTCCTATTAGATAACATAAATATTCAAAGATATTATATTTTACATTGTGGTTTGTGTTTTGGGGTTTTTTTAATTTGGGAGTGTTTACATCTCATGTACTTCAGAGATTTCTTTACTACTATGACCCACAATGAGAATTTTTCAGGGAGACCAACTCAATAAGTGACTGCCATTTGTTAAATGTATTTTTTAAACATTATCATTAACAAACACCAGAAGTGTTTATTTTATGGGATTATGACTCAACAGAGTAGTATTTGTTTGGTTTTTTGAACCTAAAATATTGGAAACATGGAAGTTTCACTTCCTAGTATAAGAAAATGATTAAAGTAGATTTCACATACCTAAAAGATTTATGCCACCAATATTTAACCTAGCATTACTATTATCATTTTGTCATAATCTTTTATGAAAATACTCGACAAAAAAGATATTGACTGCAAAGGGGTTGGCTGCGTTTGGCACAATCTCAGTGCTAAAAAGATTGTTAAGTAGGCACAAGGGAGATGACAAAAATACGTAGACCAGGCATAATCATAATCTTTGAACGCTTAGAACAAAAACATTGCTAAATTGGTAGCAAGGGCTGCTCTGGCCTCTCTGCTTCATGCTGCTTCCACCGAGTTCTATTTTACAGAGGTCCAATAGCCCAACACCTTCTCAATTTTACCTCTGTGCTTTTTCTGACCTGATTGCAGCTGTCAAACATGTTGACTACTATGTACGGAGTTCACTTTCTCATGAGCATAAATAGTGGTAAAAATCTCTTTCTCTCCTAGAGGAACAGAAAGGAAATTTTATTCAGTTTCCTCTTTAAAAGACAGAATTTAACAACTTCGTTATGATTGTTCAGGGCTTAGGGGATAAGCAGCCAGGGCACAGTCCCAATTTTTGCATCTCTTTATTCTGTGCTGTCTGCACAGAACATCTAGAGTTATTCCCCAAAGGGATCAGGCTACAAGACTGAATAGTCACAGAAAAAAAAGTGGGACTCGCTTCTCTCTGTAGCTGCATTAGTTAAAATCAAGATCTGTTGTCTTTAAAATAAATTATAATTAAACTATATACCATTTAATATTCCTCAAAGAGGGGGTTGAAAAAGAAGTGCAATATTCTCTAAAAGTTTTTAGTTCTGTTTAATGAAAACATAACCGCTGTCAACATATGAGGTATCCTGTATACTCATGTGTTATCAACTCCATTCATTCCTTACAATGGAAAAACACAGACTGCACTCATCAGGAAAAATAATTACTCAATAATTTTCTTTTAAATCTTGTCTTCATAAAAAAAGAGTATTTTAATTACTTGCAGGAATCTATTAGTATGTGAAATCATCAGCTCTCACTAACCTTGCAAAAGGACAGAATGACTGAAATGCTGATTTTCTGTTCTAATGAATTCACGTAAGTAAATAAATTAGCACTTTTATGAAGTTTAAAAATTTAAATTATTATTAGCCTAATTAAGAACATACTTGTGAAAAAGTAATCTTACTCAGTGCTAGACTAATTTCTGCCATATCTATTTGCAGTAGGCCATCCAGCATGAAATATATTATGCAAATAAATTCCAATCTCATTAAAATTACCTATTGGTTACTGAATATTGCTTTCGGCTGAATTTGGTAAAGAATATACTATGACAGAAATAGTGAGAGCTTTCAGAGTGGTTCTCAGAAGTGCCAGCTGATGCTGGGAACTCACCTTTCACAGTGAGGAAGGAGAATTTTAGCTCAGGAACTAGCAGTGCTCAACGGCAGAATTTTAAACTAGATGTGATGAGGGAGGGGGACAACATCAGTCATGTCCCTGGCAAGCTGTGGGAACAGATGCAAAGGTTAGAGGCACAAGGTGCTGACAAGGGCCCTCTGCCGGTAACTACACTATAATGGAGTGACTCTATCAGTGGATAAGGGAAGGGCTACAGACGGCATTTATCTGGACTTCTGTAAAGCCTTTGACTCTGTCCTCTACAACATTCTTCTCTCTAAACTGGAGAGATATGAACCTGATGAGTGTAGATGGATGAGAAATTGGTTCTGTGGTTGCATCCAGAGAGTAGTGCTCAATGGCTCAGAGTCCCAGTGGACATCAGTGACAAACGGTGCCCCTCAGGGACCATATTGGGACCAGTGTTATTTAATATCTTTGTTAATGAAATAGACCACAGGATTGGGTACACTCTCAGCAAATTTGCAGATGACACCAAGCTGAGTGGTGCAGCTGACATATCCCGAAGGACAGGATGCCATCCAGAGGGACATGGGCCCCTCAGTTCAGGAAGGATATTGAGGTGCTGGAGCAGGTCCAGAGAAGAGCAGCAAGGCTGGTGAAGGGACTCAAAAACAAGTCCTGTGAAGAGAGGCTGAGGGAGCTGAGGTTGTTCAGCCTGGAGAAAAGGAGGTTCAGGGGAGACCTCATCACTCTCTACAATTACCTGAAAGGAGGTTGTGGCCAGGTGGGGATTGCTCTCTTCTCCCAGGCATCTGTCAGTAAGACAAGAGCGCACCATCTTAAGTTGTGGTAGGGGAGGTTTAGGTTGGATATTAGGAAGAAATTCTTTACAGAAGGGGTAATCAGGCATTGGAATGGGCTGCCCAGGGAAGTGGTGGATTCTCCATCCCTGGAGGTTTTTAAGATGAGACAGGATGTGGCACTTAGTGCCATGGTCTAGTAACCACGGTGGAAGTGGATCAAGGATTGGACTTGATGATCTTGGAGGTGCCTTCCAACCCAGCTGATTCTATGATTCTATGACCTGGACAAGTTCAAGATGTGGGCCTATGGTAATCTCATGTGGTTCAACAAGGCCAAGTGCAAGGTGCTGCTCCCGGGTCGGGGCAACATCTCGTATTGATACAGGTTGGGAGATGAACAGATGAAGACCAGCCCTGCCAAGAAGGACTTGGGGGTGCGTCAAAAGCAGCGTGGGCAGCAGATCAAGAGAGATGATTCTGCTCCTCTGCTCAAGTTTCATGAGACCCTGTCTGGAGTACCTCATCCATCTCTGGGGTCCTCAGCACAGGAAGGACATCAAGCTGTTGGAGTGAGTCCAGAGGAGGGCCACCAAGATGATTAGAGGGATGGAGCACCTCTCCTATGAGGAAAGGCTGAGAGAATTGTGATTGTTCAGCCTGGAAAAGAGAAGGTTTCAGGGTAACCTAGTTGCTGCTTCCCAGTACCTGAAGGGAGCCTACAAGAAAGATGGAAAGGGACTTTTTAGAAGGGCATGTAGTGACAGAACAAGGGAGGACAGCTTCAGACTGAAAGAGGGCAGGTTTAGATTAAATATTAGGAAGATATTCTTTGCTGTAAGGGTGGAGAGGCACTGGAACAAGTTGTCTAGATGAGTGTTCAAGGAAGTGGAAGTGTTCAAGGAAGTGGAAGTGTTCAAGGCCAGGTTGGATGGGGCTCTGAGAAACTTGATCTAGTGAAAAGTGTCCCTGCCCACAGTAGATGTGTTGGAACTAGATGATCCTTAAGGTCCCTTCCAACCCAAGCCATTCTATGATTCTATGTATGGAAAATTATTGTCCTAAAGAGGACAAGCAAAAGAAAGTCCTTCAAAATCCATAGAAAATATAGGGCAATAGAAATGTAGAGAGGGAGAGTTACATGGCACTTTCCTTCTTCTCATCTCTAATTTATTTTTTTTTAAGAATAACAGCTTAATGATTATTGTTATGTGACTGGGCGAGTCTTGTGATCTCTGATAATCTCTGTGCTAAAACTTCCTGACTGGACCATGTCTGTGCAGCTCTTCAACCCTGAGCAGGTCAGTTTAAAGCCCGGTCACTTGTAACGCCTATAGTTAAGCATTTACATCATTCTGCATCCATAGTTATAGACTGTCTTTTGCTGACAGTGGAAACTAAAGACATGGTCTAGTCTTCAGCATTCCTCACTTGCACTTTAAGAAATGAGAAGAAACACCTGCAAAAATGTTGAAAGGTTGTTGCTGTTTTTTAGAGTCCACTACTTTTACACAGTATTTAAAGTACAGTACAATGAATGGGGGAACTCTAGCCTTTCATTTTGGATATCTGGAGACAGAAAAAGCAAGAAGGTGTTCCTGCACTTTTCCAGAGGAAGAGGGTGTATGCCCTGCTTTGGTAACTCCAAATGTGTAACCCACTTCAGAAAGAAAATTGCCAAAAAGAAATATGACTCAGCTTATACAATAAATATACACAAGGAGTCACAGGTTTGTAATAAGAACACGATGGCAACTGAAGTTAATTGGAGGAGTCTCTCTAGCTCTAACTGAAATGGGAATAGATCTCTCCCTCTCATTTACGGTGTTAAGTGACACTTGAGATCTTTTTCAGTGCTTTAGGCTGTTGAAAACCAGACCAATGCCACAACTCATCTAGACAACTTGTTCCAGTGCCTCTCCAGCCTTACAGCAAAGAATTTCTTCCTAATATTTAATCTAAACCTGCCCTTTTTTAGTCTGAAGCTGTTCCCCCTTGTTCAGTCACTACATGCCCTTCTGCTGAAAACCTGTGCAATGAGTTTGCACACCACTGAGGAGAGAGGTCAGTTTATAGCTGTTTCTTTGAGAAATTCTTTTGTTTTGTTTTTCTTTCTTTCACTAACTCCATTTCTCATCACTCTCTGGTAGTGAACAACCATATGTTATGTCCTAAGAAACTCCTATATGTGATTTGATTTTGATTTGAATTGCATCAACCTTTTGTACAAGGAATTCTACGGTAATACATTAAGAGTTCAATATTCCTACAAAGATGTTCACTGGTATTTGGTGTGGGGAGAGAAAAGGGAAAGTGGAGGCATAGCTTGTTGAATATGATATTCTTTATAATGAGAATATTCTGTCTACAAGCATGAATATAATATTATGGTTGAGAATATAAATTACTATTTTCAGACTTTTGACAACAAAATTTCTTTTTACTTCGTTGTACCTCTTGAGGCTTTACAAAGTTTTCATAATAGGTTTTAACACTTCTTAAAGGGTAAAGCTGTTACTTGACATGTTTTGTTTTGTTGCTATCTGTTGGGTTTCTTTTATCCTTCCCCCAAAAATAAAAGTTAAGTATTTGATAAAAGTTCAGTAGAAGCTTGGAGATGATTCCCTCACAGATCACCAATCTCATGTCTCTGCAAGAGCTCCACTCTAGTCTCCCACATCCATCCGGGGTCACAACACACCTAGAAATGGAAGTTACTGGTCTCTTTGGGTTGTGTTTGTGTACTGGTTTTGGATGGAATAATGTTAATTTTCTTCATAGATGCTTTTATGGGCCTATGGTTTGCATCTGTGACCAAAACAATTGTTGGTAACATACCAAGACTTTTGCTATTGCTAAACATTGCTTACACAGCATCAAGGCATTTTCTGTTTCTCATCATTCTCCACCAGCAAGTCAACTGAGGGTGCACAAGAAGCTGGGATGGGACACAGCCAGGACAGACTACCCCAAT
The DNA here is from genome assembly GCF_003984885.1 of Neopelma chrysocephalum. NCBI lineage: Eukaryota > Metazoa > Chordata > Aves > Passeriformes > Pipridae > Neopelma > Neopelma chrysocephalum. The sequence goes on from NW_020897702.1 coordinate 744,120, forward strand.
TCAACAAAAAATATCCCATACCACATCATGTTTTGCTTACCAATAAAAGCTGAAGAAGGAATGAGAAAGGGTGGATATTCGGAGTGATGACATTTGTCTTCCCAAGTAACTATTACACGCGATGAAGCCATTCTTTTCTGGAAATGGTTGAATCTTTGCCTGCCAAAGGGAATTAGTTAACACTTTTTTTTTTTTTTGGTTACATGAGCAGCTTTTGCTTTACTTATTAAACTGCCATTATCTTAACCAATGAGTTTTCTCACTTTTGTCTTTCTGATTCAGTTTCCTATCTCATCAAGGTGAACAAATGTCTGTGTGGTGCTTAGCTGCCTAGTAGAGTTAACCAAAACAGTTGGTATTTCATTTACTGGTGATCCATTTATTAAATCTTTTATGGGAATTCCCTGCTATTTAGCATATTCAGTATAGTGGGAGGATCTATACATGCTCCGTAAGTAATATTTTCTTTAATTTTTGTTTGGAGGTCAAATACATTGGCAGTTTCAAACCTTTCCAGAAACTTACTTAAGGAGGAAGGCTGCTTTATAGATCATCTTCAGATTTTTTTAAGGAAGGTAAAAGAGCATTCAACGTGTAGTGGTTTGAGCCAGGTTTTTCCCCCTGAAACTAGGAAAGTGGTAACCCCCAAGGGGGTGGTGACCCTTGGGGTTTGACCCAATCAGTGCTCCTGCAAAATATAAACATATCTCTCTGGATCGGAAGAGAAGCAGTGGTACTGTGTTAGAAGAAGGGTGGCCATGTTGTGGTGAGGCCACGAGGAGCCAGGGCGAGAGCCCTGGGGGCTCCGGCCCCCCCCCAGCCCCCGGCTAGGGGGCTATGTGGACTTGGAATGGTGTTGAACTGAACTAAGTGCCTGTGGCTGAGAAGTTGGAGGAGTTTTCTCCACTGCAAGTGGGCAGACGGAGCAGCAGGGACAGCAGCGTCCGAAGAGCAGTGGCAAAGAGCCAACTGGTAAGGACCAAGAAAGCAGACAGAAAAACTCCTGCAAGGAAAGAGAGGAAAGAGCCAGCAGCAGAAAGCAGGACAAGAGAACCGAGCCAGCAGCAGGAACAGAGTTTCAGGGGTAAGAACTAAATAACCAAAACCCCCAAACTCATTGGAGACTCCTCTGAGAGAGAGGAGGATGATTGGACTCACTTGAAGAGTCTTGGAGTGCAGTATGCACTGCTGGGAGGAGCTAAGAAGCTCATGGCCTCCTGAGGGCTAAAGCCAGGACAGCCAAAGGAATGTGTGTGGGGGGGGTGACCTTGGCCCCCCCCCCCCCCACTGCTGCCAGGCTTCAGAGAAGCTGGCAACCATCTTTGAGTCAGAGCATGGGAGCTCTGCACAGGGGCTTGATTTCCCCTGAAGATACCAGACCGTCACGAAAACCCCAGTGCTTCGTGATATGACCGTGGTGACACAACCGTGTCTGGAGTTACGCAGCCCACGGAAAGACCCCTTGTTTGGAGACGGGGGCCGAGAGAGGCTTGGAGGCCTCCCTCGTGTGTGCTGGCAGAGAGCCAGCAACTACTTCTGCCTGGAAGAGAAGAAGAGAGCCTGCTGCCTAGAGAGAGACCTGCTGCTGAGAAACTGGAAGGGGTCTTTTCTTCTTCTTCTTCTCTCCTGGACTTTTATTTGGAGGGAGAAGAGATTTGGCCCACTGTAAATATTATTGTCATGGTAGAGATAGAAATAGAGTTAAGATTATATGTAATGTATTATAGTATAAGTATTTATTTATTTATTTGTACAGTCCTGTAATATATTCCTTCCCCCCCATATTGAGTCTTGTGTTTTTGTCTAGAAAACCCATCTCACATGGGGTCGAGATGTGGGAGGGGGGCTAGGAATCAGAATTGGATTTTGAGGCTGCTCAAACCATGACAAACCTAATCAGTATCTGGTTGCTACTGGATATATGCAGAAAAAGAGTAAAATATCTCATGCGAGGTTAGGATTAAAAAGAGAGACAGATAAAAATATGAATGCTTGTGGGTTTAGATAGTTGCTAAGAAGTGGATTTTTGTGACTATGACCTTTATACCTAAACACCTAAAGTTTGACTTGGAATTTAGATAGCAATTGCCTTTAAATATATGGCACATATTTATAAAAAATATTATGCTACAATAAATGATAAATATGGAATCATAGAATGTTTTTTGTTGGAAGGGACCTTTATTCAGCATCAAAGCAAGCACAACTGAAGTACTGAAGAAAAACTGCATCACAAACACTATAAAATCTCAGATGATAAAAACAAAATATCTGTATACTTTTGGAAAAAAAGCAAACTTTTTTTGTAATAGTTTTGTCATTTTTCTTACCTTTCAAAAATTTTTCTCACCTCTATGTTTTCTCCCACGACAAGTTTAGAACCAGGATTACCACCTCTGAAATAAAGCTAATAATATATCTCATTTTATACTGTGCAGAAACTCTCCTCTATCAATAAGCACTAAATTAAAATAAAACATGACAGATAAGAATTGTGAAACTGTCATAATATACCACACACATAGGCATTACTGTAATTTAATTGATTAAAATATTAATTAAGAGTCTGGATCTTTATATTTTAGCAGGCATATCCCAGTAGATACCATTTTCACTGACAAACTAGCATTAATTGCTTTAAAAAATATTGTTATTTATGAGAGGTTGCCTTTGTTGCAGTCATTTTATTCTGACTATTTTACTGACAAGCTGACCCAATGATAATTCTATCATGCCACTACTTCTCCCATTTCTCTTCCATCAATACTGAGGATGCTTTTCTTGGCAACCACCCACAAAACATTGTCTCCCTGCATCCTTCAGGTATTTTCAGATTTGAACTTAGAACATCATTTGATTTCAATATTTCTTCCCATCCTCCCCTTCTAATTCTGTCTATTCACCCTTTCAGGTCATAATAATTCTTTTTTCACTTTCAATTCTCCAGACTGTCCATTGCTGTGCTTATAAAACACCATCTTAGAAAAGTCTTTACACTCATTTCAAGCTGTGCCTATACTGTCAATCTTCTCTTTCCCAATAATTTGCTTCTCAACTCTACTTTGTGTCAACATCTAATTTATTTTGTTCTCCCCACATGCAATTGCTATTACTTTCTATGGTCTTTCAGACATGTCACTTGTCTGTTGTCACCCTAAATCTCCCCTTCAACTGAATTCTCAGACTGAAAGGTTCTTTCACAGCTAATATTTCTTCACAGATCTAGAGATAATGAAAGGTAGTCAAAGTGGCATTTATTGTTCAATACGTATTTGACAGAGAAGTTCAAATGCTGCATAACTGGGTGAGAAAGAGTGTATTATAGTGGAAAACTTCATTAGTAAAATCAAATCTTAGAAAGTTAATGAATGTAAACATAAGGAAGTTTAAAAAAAAATATATTAATGAGTGTACGTCAGAGTCAGATGCTACCTTTGACGATCTGTATGTGGGAATTAATAGAAAGGATAACAAGATGGACAATTTGTTTTTATAAGAATATAATTTACTTGAACATATACCAGGTTAGCTGTTAATTAGTTTCCCTATTTATTTTTTCTGGGTTTATTAAATAACTACAGTGCATATTCTTTAAAAAAAATATGCTGCAGGAATCAATAATTTCCCTATGTGTTGGATGGGGTACCATAAATAATCCTTCAGATAAAAAAACCTAGTACTAACCCACTAGAAATAAGATTCTTTTATCCTGACAATCTGTTGACATTGTCTGTGCACAGCCTAACACTGAAATATCAAAGTAAATATGCTTTTATAGCCTCTAAATATGTTGTTCAATTCAGTTGGAAATTTTGTATTATGGAACCAGTTATTAATTATTTATCATTTTCCAGAATTGCTGATGAATCTACTAAAAGGTCTTTTGCTTTTGCATGCCCTTTGTAACAAACTATGCTATTCAAATGCAAAATAGGCCCTGAGTATGGTGTATTAAATCAGATTAGTTGGTCATAGGCAGGCTTGTATAGTCTGAAGAAGAAATATATAATTCTTAATGTTACAAAATATTACCAATCTATATACCTTCTCTATGTGAACAACGCATAATTTCACTGCAAATAAGGATTTCTTTCACAGTGTTGTGCAAAACTTTAAGGTAATTAGGGCTCATGTCTGCTGGGATTCTTTTACAATTGAGATATAAATCCTAGTTGTAGCAATATAAATACCAAATGTGTTTAAGGAAAAAAAATCGTCCAATCATTTTAGTCAAATCTCTTATTAGCAGCACTGACTAAAATAATATAGCCTAACCACAGTATAGTGTTGTAAATTATTTCATATACAGGATGTGAATGAGTATCTGCTCAAAAAAATAAAGAAACCGTTTTTTTATTTAGTTGGCCCTTATTAAAGTAACTTGTATGAATGTTGGCCTTAATAGTGGTAATGGAGAGTGCCTTTATCACACAATCCTGACCATTGCATCTATATCCCCCCCCTATTCTGAATTAAAACTAGTTCAGTATGTAATTTCTATTTCACACCGCTACAATTTATTTCTTTGAATAAGTCCACACCAGAGATATTTTGTTCTTATCACAAATATGCAATTTATCTTCACATACACAACAGCTTTTTATTAGTGTGTTCTATTTTTCTTGTGGGAAAAAACCCCAAGTAACTGAAGAACAAGAAGAGATATCATCAGCTTTTGGACATAATGAATAGTCAACAAATGAAAGGAAGATGATGAAATTATCATAAAAGTTGCACCTTCTCAACTCTGAAATTATGATAAATGCCTGATTTTCAGTTTCAAAACAGGGACAACCACATTCTGGTTTCTTTTCCTAGCAGCTTTGTATTGTGCCAATAATGGAACAAAACCTTCCAGTCTTGCAGACCTTGGTGCCTTATAATTTACTACTTAGAGAAAAGCCTCACAAGGAACCCAGGATATGTTATGGCAACTCTTATTACTTTAGGCACTTGATATCCTCCTGAGAGAAAGAACATTCAGGTGGAACCACATGATGTTCTGTAACTTCAGTGGTTTGCTACAGTTTCTTACATTTATAAACAAAAATAAAAGTTGAGAGCATAGCCTAAATTGTGCCAAGAGTCTGGTTTTCCCCAAGAAGTGTAAATTTGATGCAAGTTAACACTGTTAGCTAAACTATATGTTTACTGTAGATCAAAACATGCACTCAAGTATCATGTGAGTTAATGAACCATTTGCATATCTCACAATCTTACCTGAACTCTGCATGTTTCAGGTATTAGCCTTTGAGAGTTTGTTTTTCACTCTTTTTGTTTTCCACTAAGAGTCACTGTCCTCCAGTTATTTCATCAATAACGTTTACCACCGACTTGTTCAGAATGTGACTTTAAATTACAAACACATACACATACACAGAGAAATATAACACAAAGATATATAGTGGGTATTTTGACCGGAGATGTTATTACTTTAATATTTTGTCCCTTTACTATTCTGAAGTTACCAAAAAAATACATTAATGCATTTTTTATATGTTGGAAAAATAAACTCATTAATTAAAAATAACAAAATAGGATAAGTTAAAGCAATTTGATTAAGATATTACCAAATCAGGAAAATTAAAAAAAAAAAGTAAAGAAAAAAACAAAGAACACCCCCCCACTATTTTAGTTTGTAATAGTATTCAATTACACATAGTTCTGCTTTACTTTATTTTAAAAATTTCTTTGCTAGAATTTTGAATTTTTAAGTAGCTAATTTTAAAATTGTAAGTTGCATCTTTTAATTACATTTTCTCTATCGTAACATACTATATTGTGGGTCCAGGTGCCTAGGCAGCGGCAGTGGGGTCTTCAGGTTCCCCTGTGCAGAGCGTCGGGGCTGCCCTGTCTAGAACACAGCCAGTGCCGCAGGTCACCCACTGCTGGGCACGGCTGAGCCCCGCAGCCAAAGCGGTGGTGCCTTGGGATAAACAGGTTTTAGAAAGGGAAAAAATGCTGAAGAGCAGAGAGGAGAATGAGAGACAAAAGTGTGAGAAATAAAACTGCAGACACCAAAGTCAGTGAAAGAGGCAGAGAAGGTGCTCCAGGCACTGGAAAAGAGATTCCCCAGCAGTCCGTGGAGAAGACAGTAGTGAGGCAGGCTGTGCTCCTGCAGCCCATGGAGGAGATCACGGTAGAGTAAAGAAAAAGTCTCAGGAGGAAGAGGCAGAGGCAAACTCTTATGTATTGATTGTAATCCTGAAATATTCTTTCATATGTATTAATTTCAGCATTTTGCATCATAGTATATAAACTGTTCCATTTGTTTCTTTCATCATTCACAGCAGAAGGTAATGATGTCATACTACCCAACCCATATTTATATTTGCTTAATCAGAGTAGTAGCAGTGTCTGTATTTCCCCCTTTCATATCCTGAGAAGCCTGACTGGAAATACGATTTCCCAAAAGACTGTTAGGTAAGATAGTGAAATTAGCAGGGGAAACCAGTTTATCTTTTTCTTTCCCTCTGTGACAGGCGTTTTGCCAGTTGCTCAGACACATGAACGTGAGACTCCTGACTAAACACTGAACCGCATGCCCTACTGCAGGTATGTCAGATATACAACTATCAGAATGAATGTTTTATTCAGTTGGTACCAAAGTGCTACCTGTATTCCAAAACTGAACTAAAATCTTATATCATAGGTTAATTAAAAAAAACCAGAAAGGCTCTTAGTGACATAAATATGGAGCAAGAACTAGATTCATAAATAGTATTGTCCTACTTATTTGCAGTAAGTATTGCAATACTGCAAATGACAACTCCATCACTGGCAAGTACTAGCTTACTTCAGATTCTACCTTTTCCAAAACAACATAATAATACAGCAAAACAAACACTCAATATTTAGTGTAGACAGAGCATTATATTTGATATTGGTGTTATTTGCAGTCTATAAAATACTAAATTTAGTTTCTTTGCAGTTTTTTATTTTTAGTGTTCAGTTGGAGATTAAAGTATGGGCTTTTCTATGAACATAGCACAGCTTCTTGACATTTCTGGAAAGCATATATGATAAAATTTACTTGAGTTTACATAATTTTACATAATTCAAATAGCAAGAGATTGGCTGAAATTTAATCTATGCAATTCAAACACCATAAATCATCTAAGGGTTTGTTGTTTTGAGGTTTTTTCCATGATAGAGTGTAACTTGGGAGAATTCATGTAATGTGATTGTCAAAATTTAAATATGTGTCAATATTAATACATATCTCTTAAAAATAATTGAGTACACATAAATGTAATAAACTGGCTACTGACAAAAAATTAAAATTACATATAGCAGATAGCAATCATGTAATAGGAAAAAACTTCACTAATTTTTCTCAAATTTAATATTGGCTAGCTGACTTTGGTCCCATGTTGTTCCTTAAAAGCTTAGGAATTATTTAGGATTGTAACTGCAATAATTTGGTATCTGAGTGAACAGATGAAAAGCCTTCCTTTGTCTTACTGAAGTTGTATAGAGTTTAATATTGAACAATAATTCTTGTCAGGAGGCTGCCTCCTGCTATTGAAAACAGATAGTATGATGTGTGTTTTTTCAGTCACCATATCAAAACATATTAAGATTCTAAACTTCTATAACTCTACAGATAAAAATCATATTACAGCAAAAATTAAAGTTCAGGTCAAACTTAGGGAAGACAATGATACAGTGACTATAACTAACCAATTGCTTCTGAGCACAGAATCATAAGCAATGAATGTAGCACTAAAATTACAGACAATTTGAAATCAGAAAGCATGTATTCAACTCTTGTCTTTTTAACAGCAATGAATATAAATAAATAAAATTTATTTAAATGAATAAAATTTTATGTGACAGGGTGACAGCTCATTTTGTCTTTTTACAAAAGTCACATTGATTCCTGCATATTGTTTAGTTTAATTGTTATTGTTATTTCATGACTCAGTCATTAAGTAGGATGGACACAAGATTTGCAAAAAAAAAATTCTGCTTAATCAGTAATAATACCTTACACTATGCAAAATTAAACAAAATTACTTAACACTAGGACTACAAATATCCATATTACTCTCATAGGAACAAGACACAGTTGTTAATTCCCTAAAGTAATTCAAAGCAGTGTGATGTATTTGGCTGCCCTCTAAACAGTGTGACAAAACATTTTTCATTTGATATTGAGATGCAAATTAAAAATATTCTTTCTGGGCAGCTGTGAAAGAAACATAGTGAAGGATTTATTTGAGGAGCATAATAAATTTAGGAGCCTAACGATTTTATCAAACTAATTTCCTTTTTTTTTCCTAGAACAAAATGCTCAATGACTAATTTAGTGGGAAAACAGTTCAGCAAACAAATTTTCTGTCCCTAAAGCACTTCTTTAGATCCAGGTTCTGCTGTATTTTGAAATGACTTATGCCAAGGCCATTGAGATTTCTATTGTTAGAACAGTAATTTGTTTTTGCATAGAATTACTATCAACTCTTTTGTAGTCTGCGAGCTATGGAAGCAATAATAGAGAAACATTCACATGGACTATTTCCTGGATGAGGTTGCATAAATTCCATCTGATTACATATAAGTGGTTATTAGGATAGGATCTCAAACAAGAGTCACATGAGAGCTTTAAATCCTCAAACTGTCTATTATAGAGTCATTTTATAGGATCTGTGGTTTTACGAGTATTGAAAACTTTGTTGATGATGATTTCTGCGCAATAATAAATTATATTTTTACAGGCCAGCTTCAAACTGTACAGTTCAAGTGCCAAACAAGTCTGTACTTTTAAATCAGAAATATTAAAAGCAAAAGGGAGAAATAGCTATTGATAACAGCAAACTCATTTGGGGCTTGAGAGAATGGAAATCTTAAGCCTTGGCAGATTTCATGAGGCATTATGAAGTTCTGAAGAGAGATGTGTTTTCTTATGAGAACTGAATGCAGTAATTTATCAGCATAAAGCTTTGAGTTTGCATAGATCCTTTTGTTGTAGCACAGTGAAATGATTGAAAAGTTACTCATACTCATATTAAGACACAAAGGCCTGAAATCTTTAAAGTTTGCTTGTTCATTCATTCATTCTGTTTCAAGATCTTTCATCCCTACTGTAATCCAAAGGCTATCCAGGATCAGAGAGGAGTCTTAGTGGGGCAGAAAGAAATCCTATGGTGCTAAAAAGGCTTTGAGGGAGATCCTATTACTGAGAGTATCCCAGAGTGCAAAAAGACATAGGAGATCACACTTAGAACTTTGCACCTTTAAAATATCATTTAGACCTTACTGATTAAGGGTGACACACTTGCACTATACTTTCAAACCTTTTCTTTTATGCTACTCATGCAGTGAAAATTGCGGACATATGCTTGTGTCTTTAATTTTCTTTTTTAATTTGCGAAGTTTGTCCCTCTTGTGTGGAAAACCTATGAATAATTTTGCCACTGGAATAATTCTTTACTGACATATAATCAAATATTTATTACAGTTTTGTATAGATGTTTCTGCTTTTTAGTATCTCTTATGAAAAATAAACCTTGGCTAATAAACACTTCTCTTTCCTGGAGAGAGATAGAACTTCAGATTCAAACCTGAGACTTGGTATGGCATGAGCAAAAGCAACTACTTTTGCATGGAGCAAACAGAATCTAAAATAGACTTGAATTTTTATTAGGTTCAAAGGAACCTAACCTGATATTTTGGGTCATAAAAAGAGGAAAATACCTTTACTTTTGGTTGACTGTTATTTTTTTCCTGACTTTAAATTTAGATTAAGGGGTTTTTTTGTGTCTTGATGGATATGATATTTGGAGGGGTTCAGATCTACTCAATCTTTTAATCTCCTCTGAACTTTAGCATTTGCATTCATGATGATTCAGAATGGGATTGAATAAAAAACAAAACCCAAAATTTAAGAGCTCTGAAGATAATTGATCATAGTACAGTTTCTTAAAGAAAGTTGAGAATATCACTTGACAGTGAAAAATTAATATCAAACTCATCGTCAATACCATGAAAGTCATTCAAGAAACTATCTTTTTTTAATCTTTTCAGTGAAGAAATATCTCATAGTCCATTTGAATCACTTCAACATCAAGCCTCAGCATGTGAAGCAGAACCCCATCATTTCCTATTAGAGTACTATTATCTTGTCTGAGGAAAATTATAATTATCCTTTTCAGACTGCTAACTAGTCACCCTATTTCCTGAAATCCTGCACCTTGACTGATATCGGAAGTGTAGGCAGGAAGCCTCCCGCATTATTCACCTCCCACATTATTCTGTAAGACCATGCTACCATTGTGGAGACAAGGTGTGTCACGACTTACCCACATTCAAAAGGCTTTGGCAATATTGTCTGATGCTAACATGACCCATACACTAAATGTCCCTGATAGTCTGCTGGAGACATAGGATCACTTATGATCCTGGTTTTGCTGTCAGTGACTGCGTGAGTCATCTTATGGGTGTGCTGTTCCTCATTTTCCTTACTGTGTCAATAACACTCTGTATTATGATGTTTTGTCAGACTCCATTTCTGTTCAGACCACAGAGTGGGAATGAACAATGTAGGTCTTTCACAGAGGAAGTGGTGTCACTCCACAACAGAAAGTTGTGCCTACACTGTCCATAGGCAGCTATCTCCTTGGTATAGAAGTTGGAGAGAGAAGCTCAGAAAATAACAAGATTTAATAGATGTAATTTGAAGGCAGACAAATTAAACTAGAAACAAGTTTGAAAATAAGAAAACAAACTAATAAATCACAGGTAATGTTTTGTGTTTATGCAATAAATTAAGGAAAAAATAAAATAAAAGAATTGTTCCCATTTAGGCAGGAGCAAATAATCAGAGTGGGATATTCTTGCCTTATAATCTAATGGAATAATTACTACAGCTGAATGCTGCTTCTTTTTGTACTGAACGAAAAAGAACAAGAAGGGCAGAGAATAGCACAGATGAGAACAGTAGTATCACAATAATGCAACCAGTCTAGAGGGAAATAATGAGGGGGGGGCATGCTGTTTGGGATCCTAATTGGGCCACAGAGGTCTGCTTTATCTATTTAGGTGTATTGTGCTTACAGTGCTTAGGAGGTCTGTATTTAATTCCTGTAATTGATCTCCTCCTGGAATCATCTCCAGTACTAAGACTTCATTACTGTTAACATTACTGTTCCTCCTCAGCTCTTGTCTCAAGATGGATTGATCTGCACCAAAACCAAAGGGATTTGTACAACAGTGCAGAGTTTTGGAACCATTTTATCATTTTCATGCTGCATTGAAATCTTTCTTAATTTCATTCAGTCAAAATCACAATCGATCCTAGAAAGGCTTGGTACATGCCAGCTGTGCTGCACCTTAAATCAGAGTTGCACTGATAATGAATATATTACTTTGACTTCTCCTCAGTCAGTTCTGGAAGTCCCTATTTGAGTAGGCCCAGGAGTGACTAGTCTCTTTCAGTGACAAGTACTGTTGGGGTAAGACAGAAACATAACATTTAACTATACATTGAACTAGAGAATAAAAATCTATGACTGACATGAAGCAGTAGAATGTGGCACTACCTTTTACCAAGTCCACATCATCTCATCAAAAACACCTAGTGAAAATGACACTTGGTCCTCTTACTTGTCACACGCAACAAGCATCATATTTCAACAGCAACACTATATGCAGTTATTTTTACCTTTTGTGGTACTATAGATGTTTTTTTATTTCTAACTCCTGGTCTATCTGCAGTTCTGGATTTCAAATCACTGTGACTGAGAGTCAGAAAAAGAAATGTCAGACTACTAAATCCGCTCAGGAAGATATCTGACACTTTGATTGGATGTCATCTTGCATAGCAGAAGGATGCTATCGGTGGATCAGCTACACAGAAAGAATGTAATGAATCCAGTTACTGAGGATTCTAACTTTAGTGCTCTACTTAGAACAAAATAGATTCTGTCCTCACACCATAGCTGGGCCTGCTACGTGCATGATTTATTTCAACTGGAATTTTATTGTTAACCACACATCCCCTTCTAAAATAATATAATCTTTCTTTCTTAAAGAGTACATGGATTGTGAGTGGCAACAAGAACTGGAAAAAACAAAACAAAATCAACAAAACTTTAGTTTATGTGTTATGCTACATAATACATGCAGCAATAACTCTCCATTGTCATGGGCAAGTGCCTAATATTTTGTGTCTCTGGCCATCAGAATGTCTCTAAATGATGAATTTTTAGTAATTCCTCTTGTTTCTTCTCCTGTGATGCATTGTTTACTGTAAGTTCACAGTCCATTTTATCTGAAGAGAGAGTTTTCTGCATTTCGAAAAAATTGTCCTATACAATTTTTTTGAGTCACAAAGTCTGTGTGACATCAGTATGATACTGACACTTCTTCAAGTTGATATCATGATGCTGCATCATACTGCTGTAATTATAAAAAATCACTACACTTGCCGTTGGACTGCATTTGTTGTATTTTCTGTATTTCAGGAAAAAAAATCAAAGTCATGTATCCTAGACCAAAACTGTCCAAACAAACCCCCAGTATTTTGCTGGCATCCTCAGATAGAATGTATACCATGTGCAATCATTTTCACACTAATCTCAGTTTTGCGACATTATCTCACTCTAGCTTCCTTTCACACTACTATTTGCCTTGTCTAGAGATTATTCAGCTGTTTCAGTCTCTGTAGGAAGAATTTATTCATGCTCTAATTTTGCAAGATGTTTATTTGCAAGAGCATTTGCAAGAGTGCTTACTTTTTGAAAGAGAACTAATGGTGTTCCTAAAAGTTTAATTGTATGTCTGGTTTTTATCTTTTTTTAATGACAATTCTCCACACCTCAGATTACTGAAAGACATGTGGCCACAAGTATTTGCACCAAATGCTATTCTACTAGCCAAATTTTAAAAAGTTGTAGTACATTTTCAGTTTCTTCATGTACATGCAAAATAGGTACTCCAGAAAAGTTACTCATCTAAATGTTCCCATAAATACTCTACTTTAGGTTGTCACTAGCTACCAAGCTGCCTTTGCTTGTGATTGTGGTTACTAATATTGTACTGATAATGTAGAGGTACTATAATTACACATGAAGATCTATGATCCCAAATCGGTAAGGACTGACGCAACAATAATTTCTACTTCACTAGTCCACTGATGGTAATCATGTAGGTAATTCTTTCTGTAAGGTATATTCTTCTGCCATTATAGAACCTATGCCTGGAATACTAGACATACAACATTATTTTCGAATGCACAGACCCAAGGTCACGGAACAGTCATTTTTTTGATCATTGTTGTTGAATGGGAGGTCTATAGCTGTGCACAAGTCTGCAGCTATAAAGTCATACTTTCAGCCATACTGGGTTCCAATTTCAGGAGTAATTCCCACCTATACAGCCAACTTTAATGCCCACTTGTATGGGACTCTCCATCACTGAGAGTCTTAGGTTTTCTCTGTTAAATTCACATCTATATTCAGTGCAACACTGGGTAGTTAGGCACATTAAAATAGCTGAAACAGCCTTAACACTTGCTAACCAACATAATGGTGATCTGTTGCATGACTAAGAGATTTTAATATATTTTCATTCCAAGGCTGCCTCAAGAGTTACAGACCCATGGTATGTCTTACATTTATTCTCCTTGTGCATGGTCACTGTATATTAGGACTTCTCTCAGAAGACTTTTTGGTCTAGGAGAAAACTTACAGTACAATACATTTTAAAATTTCTGGGCTGTATTTATCTACTGTTCACAATTCAGTAGAGTCACACTTCCCAGTGTTTCAAACAGATAAGTGAAAGCAATGATTCTGTATGTTCATATAACAGCTATACTGTGAAAGAGTGTGATTGTTCCAATTCAACATTTTTTTAAAAGACACCTTTTTTCTTGAGAAAAAATCCCAAACTTTCCTTTATGAGGTGAAGGTTCTTCAACATCTTCACAATTATTCATACAGAGTATCAAGTAACAATTTTAAATAATTGCTTTAACAGAGACGTCTGAAAAATATACAGAATTCAAAAACACTCTCCTTATTTTAATCTTAAGAGATTCTAGTGAACTAAACAAAGTACCTAGAAGTATCATTCAGGCCCCAAAGTAGTCATATGAATCACATCATTCCTTCCTGATTCTGTTTGCCTGATCTGGCTTTTCAAAACAGGAGGCATCCCATAACTCAGCTCGATGAGGCTTTGATTCTCACTAGGAGAGGATGGACTCAGCAGGGAAGCAGCACTTGTAGAAAGAGCTTCCTGGAGATAACCAAGACCCAAGGAATTGTCAGTCAAGACAGTCTGTTCTGTACTGCTGTGTGCAAGCAAAAACCTTCTCTAGATTATATATTCTAAGTGAAATCTGTAACTTAAAGTTCTTCTTGAATGAGAAGGCAGGAGAGAGAGAGAAAGTTTCAGCTTCTAAACTCTCTACTTGAGTTTAGTCTCATATTTCTTACAAACCTTTTTGCCTGTAAAATAAATCTCTTGTGGAATATTCTTATGTATCTACTGCTTTTAACTGCACTGTACCTAGTACTTAATGATGATTTTGTACTTTGAATTTTAGAGGAATAAAATATTCCTTATAGCATTCTATGATTTTTTAATAGTATAACTGTTTGACTTCTTGTTATTTTTCATTAAATCTTTTTTCAATGGAAAATTTCTCTTAATTTGTGGATAAAACCAACAAAAATTACTAAAAATCTAGAGAACACAGGAGTAATAATAATTTATATAACACCAATTAACTCATTCATTGGACTTAGATTATGGAGTTACATTTCATTGTACCTTACAAAGACCTGTTTGATTAAATGACTATATAAATATATTTTCATTAGTTAATTACCACTGCATCACCAGACTTGCTAAACTTTGTTAATCAAAAAATTCTAGGGCAGAAAAGGGGTCTCTGTTGAGAGTTTGATGGCTCTTGTCCTCACCATTCTGCAAGCATCTTAATTACAGGCTGCATACCAATCCCATCCAATTTTGTGACTTTTGTCAATAAAAAGGTGTACTAAGAAACACCAGTACTGTAGTGTTTAAGTGGAGTAATATTGATGCAACACATAGGACAAATGGAGAGTGAAACAAATCAGTATAACATGATCAAACCACAGGCAGCAGTTTGAGTTTACACTGTCGAATGACATGAGGCTGTATCTTGCATTTTAAGTCCCTGAGAGAGCACAAACATGATGGAAATACTGATATTTATTTGAAAGGAATTAAACAAAGATAGAGCCTGTATGTCCAGCCACTTAGCATTTGGTGTGCTAATTGTAACTGACAACTGCAGTAACTGTTCACATAAGAATTGCAGGCCAATCATATTTTTGTGACCTTTACGAAGTAATCCATTTTCAACCAAATTTTGTTCCAACTGATTCATTATTGGATGCGAGCCTTCAAATGTTTGACTGTTAATTTAAAATAAAGCAAAAAATCTGTTATGTAATGTGAATGGCAAAGTCAACAGAAGTTGTTGGCTACAGTTTTTTACAGAGTAGGACAAATTCACTGTTTCACAAACTATTACTACCATATAAAATTCAAACCAAAAAGTCTTCTAAGAGCAATTAGGAGAAAATTATTTTTATACCATCATATTGTAACACAGATATATTTTTATTCAATAGACCACAAAAAGATTTTTATGAAACTATACACAACAGGAAATTATACCCTACCACTATTCTGTGTGTTTTATTTCATTTCATTACATTGGGGTTTATGCTATGTTAAAGGTTAATGCCAGCATTACTGCCTTCACTGTCTGAGTTTATTGAAAGCCTTAGGACATATGATTTAGTAAAAACTACTTGTGGGGGAAGAGCAGATTCAACTTTTTTCAGTGTAATAAATGAAAAACAGATAAAGAAGGGGAGTTTTTCAATAACTAAATACTGCAAACACAGCAGCAGGAGATTGCAAATACTTATAAAATACTACCTTTTCCCAAGTAGTCAATGGAGCTAATGTAGACAATCCTCATTTTGTGAAGAGTCATGTGATGATCAATGTTAAAGCCCTGCAGAAGAAAATCTTCTTCATTTTCTTAAAAAACGGGTTGCTAGCCCTCATGATTGCAGAGAAATGCTTGAAAAATTAACCTAAAGGCATGAAGGGGCTGAAAAGACAGAAGCCAAAAACTGTCTTTTACATAAAAGTGTTACAAGTTTTGGGGCCCTGACTCATGCATTTTTAGCATTTTTGTCTTGCCTAACAAAAAGTACTGGTTCAGAATCTTAAGGTGGAAGCTAATTATGGTGAAAGTGAAAATGAAATTATAGAGTCCATGATTGTGAGGTAAGAAAGGAGTGACAGTACCAAAAACATGACAATGGATTTCAAAAAAGAAGCAGTTCATCACACTCTGGAATCAGTTAGATGTGGTACTAAGGGAAGGATTTTCAAGCAAAAATAAAAATAAAAACTGGAATTGCAGGGCAACTCGTAATTTCCAGGATGCAGAATAGCAAGAATAGATGTGGAAGAAAGGTAACTATATACAAACAAGTACATAGCTATATATATGGCAGCATGAAAAATATTCAGTGATCTAACATTAAAAAAGAATCATACCATCAAAAATGGAAGCAAAAGTGTATAAATCAGGATAAGATCAAAAGGGGAATATGAATTTAGAGGGGAAAAATAGATATGCAAATGAAAAAAATCACTTGAAGCTAGTGAGTGATTATCAGATACAAAAATAAATGGATTTCCTAATTGTTGCCAAGAAAAGATATTGTGACTCAATGGGAAAAGTAAACAAGTAGCAGATTAGAAAGAAAAGACTGAAAAGGTCCATTCCTTTTTAACAGCATTCCTGAAAAGTGAGTTTGACTGTGATGAAATGTTTAACAAGCAGAAAATTGGCCTGAATGAAGAAAGATTAAAGATTATGAAGATATAGGTATTTGAGATAACAGGTTCTGATTAAATGTGCTATAGTTAAAGAAGGCAACCCAAACCATTTCTGAGTCATTGACAAGTATTATGGAGAATTCATAAAGGAAGAATCAAATCTCAAGACAGTAAAACAGCAAATACAGCATCTGTGTTTTAAAAACATTAAACGTATACAGGGAATTTCAGCCACTCTTGGTATCAGAAAAGATAGTAGGACAGATTATTAAACAACTCATTTGTAAACACCAAGAGGATAATAAGATTGTAAGAAACAACTAGGAGATATATCAAGATCAAATAATGTCAAACAAATCTAATTTCCTCTGCTCAAGATAACTGACCAAGGAAGCAGAAGACACAATGAAGATTTTTTTTACTTTGGTAAGGCATATAGCCACATGAAATCTCATAAGCAAATTATAGAGAAATGGTGTAGAGCAAATAAATATAACTGTGGCACTCATGGGGATGAAAACCTTTCCTCAAAGAGTAGGTATCACTTTCTAATTGATAGCCTTGGTGGGCTACTGAGGTGTGATCCATGTAAATAGTAATAGTAAACAATAGTATTGAAGGAAATTTGTGTTCATAATTATGTTCAGAACATATAATGGAAATTCACAGAGGTGTTTTATAAGGGAATTCAGCAGAACCATTAAGTTTCTATACATTCTAAAGATTAATATAAATTCATTAAAAATATTTAAAAATGGACTGATTAATTTTTTGTCATATTGAATAAGGATGATACAGCTTAATTTGTAGCTATGAGAAACAAAAACAGGTATCAGATATAAGGACAATGGAATGGGCTTGCAGCAAGAGCTATTAAAGGAATTACCAGAAACATATTCTAGACTGTTTTAGTGCTTTCAATCTTGTGTCAGAACAGAGAGTGGGCTAGATTCCTTCATTAAACAGTTTTGCACTTTATTTAGGAGTCTCTTTCGCTAACAAAAAATACAGTTGTTTGTGTCTAATAAGCTTTATGTTTTGAGTGTAGACAAATTCTCAGTGAAATTGATAACTCATTTTTCTTTATAGCATTTTTATTATCACCCTCTATGGTTAGTTATTTGTTCTAGGAAAAATAAAGTATATCAATCATTAGTAGATATTTGATTATGAGATTGGTTGGTTACAGCATGGTGCTAATAACACCAAGGTCACAGGTTTGATCCCAGTACAGGCCATTCATTTAAGAATTGGAATTTTGACAGTCCTTGTGGGTCCTTTCCAACTTAGAATATTCTGTGTGATTTTAGACAAATTCAGGAATATAATACACCTTTGTAAAAAGAAGTATGAGGTCACAAGTGGGACTATTTAGCAAGCGATTTGAGAGAAAATTGAAAGGCTTTAAGTCAAACTTTAATAACGTCTGTTGACAGTTAACCAGCTTCCTTCTTCTGAAAATCAAACAAAACTAAAAATAAATTAAGTATAATGTATAAAAGGATTATTTAGTCATCTTTCTTATAAGTGGATGGTCGGCTCTTCCATAGTTTTACTATTCCTACTCATAAGTAATAGATATTTATAGAAAGTCAGAGGAATGTGTGAGAAATGAGAAGTTACAAATAGAAGTAGTCCTCATCATGATAGCAAGGATAGAAAGCAATAATATCCTAAAAATCTCTATAGCTTTTTGTAGTATTTCTCAACACTGTATAGTTCACATGTAATTAATACCAATCCAGAAAGGTATATCCAGTCAAGTGGTTGTTAAATACTAACTATATATACTCTCAAAAATTATTTGAAAGGAATAAATGAGTACCAGATGATAGAGATGAAAGTATTAAGAAAGGAGATGTTAAAGGAGTATGAATATTGATAATAGGAAAGTAGTCAGGAGTCAGGCACCTACAGCATAGGGAGAAGGATTAGATGAGCTTATCATGTGAGTTATCCACAAGTATAAAAAAGTGCCAGAATTCTTCTCCCAGTACATCATCTGGAATTTCTATTCCCCTGTAGGTCAACATATAACCCTTTGAAAACCAGGAGCACAAAATTAGGTTTACTTAGATTAACATAGCAGCTAGCTAGAATTAAAAAGTGGCTTAGAGTAGCTGACTGGAAGTGTGAAATATTTAAATCAGGAAGTGAAATTGGAAGTTTTAGAGAGACCACGTAAGTAGAGTTCCATTTAGAGCAAAACTCAAGGCATTTAATATAGAAAACATACAGCTTTCTGATAAGCAGCTTCCAGAAGAGACATCAGACAGAAAGCTGCAGCTTCTCTATGAGCTTGTAGCTTCTAAAAAATAAATTACTTGTTTAGAAAGAAAAAAAATGAACTCGAAATTGTGGCAGGGAGAACTGTGTGTGTAGTGGGATATAAAAGAAAGAATAGTCCAGAAGAATTCATGCCACCGCTCCTAAGAGTTCTTAAAATGACTGTAATTACCACCTACTAAGTCATTCATGAAGCCATATTTGCCCTTGCAATTACTAATTATATTAACATCTATAGCTTACTAGCATACATATATTACATTAACATCTAATCACTATATCTCCAAAGCTATATCGGAAAAAGTTTACACAAGGAAAAAGAAGAATCATAGTATGGAAGGGAAGGTGTACTTATGACTTTTAATTTCTATAAAGACGAAACAAGCTGAAATAATTAAAATGTTTAATTACAAAAGCTAACTCTGAGTAAACTGTCTTGCACTATGCTTGGCAAAACTACAAGTCCTAAAAACTAGGAAATCCCATGTTCCTAGACCACCGAGTATTTTTTTCTGTTTATTTTCATTGGATATAGTAGCAATGTCCAGATATACACTTCTTCAGTCTATCTTTGTAGTATAAGTGCAAGCTATCTGAATTCCAAACAACTCTGAAGAATTACCATTTTGCTACATTCTGCTTCATCATGCTTTTATATTCAGTACTAACACTGTTAGTCATGATTAAATAACCTTACCTTATTCATATAATATGTATTTTCTGCCAGTCCCCACATCAAGAAAATCTCTATACTCTCTTGACAAAAGCTGTGTGGCACAGAACTGGTGAGAAACTTATATGGTATTAATACGCATATGTACCTTCACATATCTTCTTGCGCATATAGGGAAAAGTTTCATTCCTTCTAAAGGAAGATATTTCTGACTTCTTAATCACTTTGCCACAGTCTCAGCTCTGGCAAACTCCTCCAGTGAATCCACACTCTTCACTCACATTGCTAGGTAGATAGTGTATTTGTAGGTAAGTTCTATTATCCATCACAGAACAAGAGATGGCAAAAGGAAGAAAAAAGTGCTTCTTGCTACCTAAAATGACTTTTACCTCTGTTCATATTCATTTTTCAAAAATATGAGTTCTGTGAACTCATATATTTATTTGTTGTGAAGCAACAGATAAAATTTTTGGGCACAGATTATTTCTTTGCTTGTTTGTTTAATTTTTTTAATTATTATTTTCTTTTGAACTATCTATTTGATGATTTCAGTGTAATGAATGGAACAGTTGGTTATATTCTTGGCCCACTTGATCACATATGAAATGTATAGCATTCCCAATTGCATCAATTGACAGTTGAATAATATTCTGAATTGGGTAAAATTATATCATCATTCTGCCTGAGGCACATAAATGATCCTGCAATGGTATACATACATTATGATAAAAGTAATTTTTATTCTGGGAAAGAATCAAATAGATAATGGGAGTGGTGAACATATTAATCAATTTCAAGCAATAATTTACTGTTCAAGTACTGAAGAGGGAGAAAATTGTTTTATAGGTGCAAATACTAAGAAATGCAATCCTCATTAACACTGTCTAATCTTTTTAGTCTGAACTACATCATTTATCTGAACTGCATAATTTAAAAGTCAGGCAAATCTTCCATTTTTCAAATAAGAATACAGACCTGAACTTTCAGAACTTCAAACAGCCAAAAATGCATCTTGGACAGTAGCCAAAACTCTTGTCAGAGTGAAGTCTTTGATTTACAGGTGCTGAAAACTGTTCTCGGTCTCAAATGACCAGGTTTTATTGTCTTTATAAGAAGGGATCTCTTAAGACAAACATTTCCTGAGCCAAGAAATTCTTTTCTCTTTTAGAGCTTCATCTGATGATTCCAACGGCCGAGATCTCAGGGCAGTTTGTGTTGTGTTCTGTAAGATGTCATGTTTATCCGAACTGTAGAAGGCATTTATGGTTTCATACACTGTGATCTCTTTTGAGATTCTTACTGAAATATATGCCATTAAATCACCTTCAGCCAATTGCTGCATTTATGGCTTTGGAGTACCTGCCAAATAGCAGAGCCTCAGGCTGAATGTAATTTCAAATTATTTGGTTTCACTCTGACTGTTCCCAACTAACTTGCAAGAAAAAAACAATACACAGATAATAAATTCTAACATTTAAATTCCTTAGTCAGATTCCTAATAACAATAAAATGTGTTTTAGAAATGCACACAAAGTTTGCTTCTAAAATATGCCAAGTGTGTTTGATGTATAATATTTATATGTTTTCTAAACTGAAAAGTAAAAAATCTGATCACTAAATTTACCAAATAAATACACTTTACTGCTCTGACTTAGGTATTATTCTGTTTGTGCTAGAATAAATTATTAAATTAAGGTTTTGAGAACACTGAAGGCATAGATCATGATACTGGTCAATGCAATGTACTCATCACACATTTGGGAACACTGGGGAACTGGAACCTGAGATTCTTATGCCTATCTCTCTGATGAGTAATACCTTTTATGAGAGGCAAGATCAACAAATCAAAGATATAACATTCTTTTTGTTTCCCCTTTTTGTGCCATCCGGGCAGCAAGAGCAAACTACCATTTTTTTTGGTTCTCATGTGATTTGATTTCAGAGAAAAGATTCTCCGTTGTACTGAAAAGTATCTCTTTATCTTTGTATATCTACCTATGAAGCAGATTGCCTCTAGAAATTCTTTCAAAACTAAAATATTTAGTTATTCTTAGATAAGAAACCATAGTGAAAAAAATACAATAAATTATTTTGAAAAGAAGTTTAATTATCGAAACCAATAAAGTGACCACTAAAAAGATTACTCAGGAAAGTTGTATAACTTTAACATCAAAGTTAATTGCCATGAGTTTGAAACAGCTGATAGAGAAAGCAAAGAATTAATGGAAAACAAGAAAATGTATGCAGTGTCTAAAATGGTGTAAAAGTTGATTCTGTCTAGAAAGTGTCATCAACTTAGATAGTCACTAGGTTTCTATCAACCTGACCTTAGCCAACTAAATGTTCATCCAAGTTACAAGGATGGTCTCTACAGATCCTCTTACTGATTGTCACTCAGCCTGTCATCTGTCCCATAGAAAAACCTGTCTCTCATGGATAAATACAATCCAGACAACTAGCTTAATCTAGACGTTTAATTCATAAACAAAGTTGAATAAAGTGGGTGCTGCACATGCTACCCAGTTTAGTCGATGTAAACCATATGTGTCCCTTTGCTTTCTCTAAGGTTCAAGAGATATGTGTGTTGTAACACAAGAGAGTACAACTGCTATAAAACAGCACCTGATCAAATATCCTTGATAAATCAAGAATGAAAAATCCCAATACTTCCTTCTGATCTGTAGGAGAGGAACTGAAGCCTTGAAACAGTGCCATAGGACAGTGAAAACACTCCAGTGATGCATTAGTCAGCTTAACCAAAGTTTAAAAAATCTGGCAAGTGAAACCCTTACTTTTATTTTACTATTTTGGAAATCAATATTTTTCTATAAAATTATTTGATTCTTGTTGTTCTTCTCTCTAAATCATGTCTTGAATACATACTTGTATTTCTTCTAGAATTGGTTGGAAGATCACTTGCTGCCCTATAAAGTAAGCTGCAAAACTGTTTCCAGTTACTTCAAGGAATAGAAAACTAAGTTAATACACTTTATAGCGTGTTAATAAAACAGTGAAACATATTTTCTAATGAGACTTCTGAATGTGACACAATGAAAGCATTTTTCTACAGTCCTCATAACAGTGAATCCATAAGCATAGTATTTTGGGGTATAGATTCCCTTTTAATTGTTTTACTGTTAACTTAGATTTGCAGAAGAATATCTAACAGAATTCATCCATGGGAACTGTTAACTGTAAATAGCTTCAGGCAACAAGCAGGTAAAAGATAAACTGATGTAATTAGATGAAATTAGAAATTAAAAATCTTAAATTTCCTCACATGATATCTGGCATTAATTCAGGGTAAGAAGTAGCTTACTGCTAGATCTTTGCACTTAATTAAGATTAAACACATTTTTCCTTTTTCTCTGCCTTTTATTTTTTTTTTTGTATGTGTGCATACAGTCTGAACTATGACAACGCAGGTTGATAGGTTACTGAACTGGCAAGACCCATGACACCTCCTTTGCTGATTGTTCTCAACTTAGCTGAACATGTATAACTATGATCTTTGTGAAGACTCAGAATACTCAGACTTCTCTTGTTTACAGCACAGCAACTAGATGTGGGAAAAGGTTAACAATTTTCAGCTAACTCTAAAATTGACTATATTCCAGCTTCTCAATTCTTTCAATATTTCTGTCTTCACGGTTTAAATGTTTACAAATTTGCTTACCATTCAGATTCTTAAGAGTGAGAAAGACTTCTTTCAGTGTCCTTACATTGTATTTTATCACATCTGGAAAAAATGACTGAGCATTAAGATGATGTCTTTGTCCAATTTGCCTCATTGACATCATTTCAGGTCTCCCTTTTGCCCCACGACTTTCAGTTTATCTAATCCAGTTATTTGTCCATCTTTTTAGTTTAATGTATCTTTCTGGTAGATATTTCTCCTGGAAGCTTTGATCACTAACTGCCTTTTACTGTGGCTGTATTTTGCATTAGAGTTAGAGCCAGTAAAATGATTAAGGGATTGGAGTATCTGACAGGTAAGGAGATGCTGAGACAGCTGGGACATTTTAACCTCAAAAAGAGAAGGTTCAAGTACATTTTATCCATGTGTATAAATACCTTATGGGAGGGGGATTCAAGAAGATGGAGTTGGACTTGTCTCAGTAGCGCCCAGCAAAATACAGTTTGCAATATAAGAAACTCTACTTAAATACAAGAAAAACTTTTTTTTACTGTGAAGAAGATCAAACACTGGAGCATGTAGTCTAGACAGATTGGGGAATCTCAATCCTTGTAGATATTCAAAACCTCATGGTACACTGCCTTGATTAACCCACTCTAGCCGACAAAATGATCTCCAGAATTCCCTGCAAACCTCAACCATTCTGTGACTCTGTGATAGTTTCCAGGAGAGTTTTTTGGTCCTTAATTAGTGTTCCTAGTCAATTTCAATATATGTGATTGTGGATGGAGAGATAGACTTACTATCAAAGAAGATTTACACAAAATTTTGAATTTTCATTGACAACGATCATGACTATTAAAGCTTAGGTAAATTTATGTTTAGATTGGTAATAGTATTGTAATCACTATAATTATCATTATGTTGTAATTTTGGCTCCAACCTTAAATGCTCTGGATGAGATTCTTCTTGTATGCCTTTTTGTAAATTGAGATTTCTTTCTTCTGGGGATGCCTATTTACCTCCACTACTGCAGATGGTAGTCAGGAACTATCCTAGACAACACAAATGTTTATATGTCCAAAGTTAGGAGAGATGAATTATTCCTAAAGTACTCCCAGAAAAAAAAAAAAGGAAAAAAATGAATAAAAGTTAATCAAGTTACTCTATAACTCAAAAAGCAGATTCATTAGTAATATTTGGAAATACAAGGAAATATTTTTCAGGTGCATTCTGAAGCAATATATTTGTCTTCTTAAACAATCTGAAAAAAAACCCTTATATATAATTTTTATCACAATATGGTATAGGAGGTACATTTTCTTGTAAATAAGAAACATCTCTTGAGACATTTTTCTTGTCAAAAAAAGAAATACAAATCCTTCTGGAGGTACGGAAAAGAGAATTTTAATTACATTAAGCTATGTGACAGTTTGCACTTGATAGCTTGACTTTTAATTTCAGTGGTTACTCACAGAGTAGACTGCATTTGCTCAGCCATATGACATCTTATTTCAACTACAAAGACAAAGTTACATTTTCTTTTGCAAGGTCAAATTTCTGAGGAGTAGTACTGATAAAATTAGCTTGGCATCGAGCACAAGAAACTATCATGCTGTGCTAACCAGTATTAGTAGAATTCATGTGTTTTTAATGTAGCTGATAAACTATGTAGTGACTGAAGTTGTTCACAACCTACTTACAGATTTCCTATTTGGTACTTTTAAAGAAAGATGAGTGTAAAAGAAAATTCCTGCACAAAAATTTTCCTTCTTATGCAGGAGAGCTCTAAAAATCTCCCTCTCTTTTTTTTTCTTTTCTTTTCTTCTAAATAAACTAGATTTTACTAGTCAATATCTGATTTACCCAAAAATTTTTAGATTGTATTCTTGGTATTTCACAGGCTTTTCATAATCACAAAGATTTTCTGGTCTTCATATGTATTTTAGAATTTTATCGCTATTAAAAAGGGTAACTTTGAATGTTGTTTTTGTCAAAGCTTTTGCACAAATGTTTTTTCCTTAATAAGTATTAATATTGCTATTGTTGTTTACAACCAGAGTGAGTACTGTTAGTACAACACCTGGGGAGTCAAAATGTACAATCTAGGTATCCAGATGTCAAGCTGTCCTCTGTGCCTTACTCTTTTTTTTTTTCATTTTCCATTGTGCATCAGGAGCAACTTTTTGTCTAGCAAGACTTCCAGGCCAAGGTACCACAGTCTATCCTGGTGCCTTGGAATGGCTTTGGCCAGTCATAGGACTTTGTATTACCCTTTGCTGAACTTTGTATGACTCCTGTCAGTCCATTTCTACAGCTTGTCAAGGTCTCTCTGAATAGCATCACAGCCATCTGGTGGTACCACTCCTTACAGTTTTGCATCATCTACAAATTTCCTGAGGATGCACTCTGTCCCATCATCTGATCATGAATGAAGATGTTAAAAAGTACTGGGCCCAGCAGCGGACCCTGGAGTACACTGTGAATGTCTGGGATTCAGATGGAATTTTTGATGCTGATAAATGAGCCTGTGAGGCCAGCATTTCATTTTTCAATCCATCTTCATGTCCTAATCACTTAAGTCCAAATCACTATGCTATGTCAAAATAGCTTTTACTACCATATCACTGAAAACCTATTAAATCATTATATATAAAATCTGCTTCAGTACTTACAATGAACAGCAAGACTAATACATTTGAACTTTTGTTAAAAGATTGGTTTTTTTCCCTTACGTGTAGAAGTGCTTTCCTGTGCCAAATCATTAAAACTGTGCTGTTTAAGCTATATGATACTATGGCTAAAGAATATAAGATCCTCCCCATAGTGCAATAGACTACATAGCCAGAATTCATACTAAAGAGATGTGACAGTAGTACAAAATCTGTTAAAATCATACCTTTTTATTTTACCTCTGAAACTTACCACTGATTTTTGAGTAGTGGAAAAGGATACTACACACATTTCTTCAAAATATGGCTGATCCTCCTAAATACATAGGAAAAAACTCAAACAAAAGACCATTGCAGAGCTTCAAAATTATAATCAAGGCCTTTTGCATATGTTGAAAAATCCCCAGAAACAAAATATTGCTTTTATTATTCCGGGAAACAGTGCTTTAACTGTCTTCCTGCCCACAGAACGCAATTTGTGGCCCATTGAGTTATTTCAGAATGGCATTTGAACACTCATTAAGTATTGAGTATGTTATGGCTACACAAAATAAGACTTGAACATGACATGCAAAATACAGGGAGTGCCTTAAAACTTAGGAATATCCAGATCATGAACAGTTGCATACAAATTTTATATAAGGAAAGTATCTTTCTGAAGGAAACGTGAAAGTTAGATTTATTTTCTCCCACACCTACCCTTCACACAGAATAGCAGAGAATAGAACTGTTTCCAAGACTTATACCTGAAAGCTACTTTGGTGTAAACAGTCACTTCATTCCAGATCCCCCATATAGGAGTAATACTAAAAGGTGTTTCAGTAACTTTTTATGGTCTGAAAATCACTAGTACAAAACTGGAGCAGAAAAGCCCATTTCCAAAAGCAGAAAATAGAGCAAGTGAAATGCACTGCTATCTTGCATAGTGACCTGCCTGGGAAATGCTGAAGTATGAACCAGAAAGACCCAATGGTATGAGGCTGAAAACCAGTAAGCTCTGAAATATGACTTGATAACTCACAATTCAGCTGCAAGAGTAGATGGATGTCTGGAGTTAAAGTTCTACTAAGCCCAGTTGTGAGAACTCTGTTCATTTTACTCAGCTTACGGGATTACTATCATTCAGTCAAAAGGTAGACACTGCATAGAAATTTACAACAGGTAAAATGGTTGATTCAAAGATAGAAATTCATTTGTTGATGATTGTTTTCTAACCCTGATGTTATTTTCTATTTGTCTGCTCAAAGAAATCAAGCACTAATGGTAGTAGTGCTAATTGTTATTTGGTGGGAGATAGCTCAGCTTTGCGATTAAGTGAAAATGAAATATTAAATTCTCTTGTCCATCATTTTTTCAAATCTCTATGAAAGCATTTAAATTTTTAATTACGCTAAAAGACTATTTCAGTATTTATAACTTATCCTGCAGTCATATTCCTGTACTTGACGATAAAGACTTCTTGTATAACCGGATGATCTACACCCACTCTCTTCAGGAAAGCAGATAAGCTTTTTCATGTCAAAACATTTAATTATAAAACTGATCATGTTGCTTTAGAAAAAAAGAAAAAAAGAAGAAAGCTTAAATTTTATCTTCAAAAGTCTTACACATAAAGTAGGAAATAGACATGTAATTTAGGAAGAGAGTAACTTGGCAGTTCAAGGTAATTAATGAGCCTCTTATACTCCCTAATGATGAAAATGACTACAGTACCCAGAAAAAAATATCTTTAATATGCTATAAAAATGTGGCAGATAATGAAAAGCTGCTTCTAAAGCATACGCAATTAGTAATTGTGGTTTCATTTCTGCTCATGGTTTTGCACTTCCAAATAGATGACAAAATAATACTGTAAGATAAATATGCATAGTAGAGTTAGGTAAAAAATAGTGTTCTTTTTGTTCAGTAAAATAATATTTTTTTCCCCACATTTTTTTGCACTACCATTTGCATACAGATACATGAATACAAAACCAAATGAAGTAAAATGGAGTTTTCAAAACGAATTTATTTATATTCCATGAGAAGAAGATGAAGGTTTTTTTCCTCGAGGTAGTCGAACTGGATAATTGGAGGTCATATTAAATTTGGGATTGCTGTATTTAATGTGATGTGGAATGCCCCCTAGGGAGGACAGGGAAAACTTGCAAAGTTATGGAATGGTCTGAATTTACCAGAGAACTGTTGTGATTTTTTGCAGTTGTGTGAGTTCTTGGTAGGAATGCAAAAGTGAATTAAAGTGTAATAAGTATTGCCAGCAAATGTAAGGAAAAGGTGCATTGCATATTTCAGATATATAATTGTGCTCTAAGCTGGAAGTTGGGAAGAATTGCAGAAAAAAAAAATCTGGGAGACTGGGAGATGGGAGCAAATGTATGATGACAAAAACTATTAGAATTGAAGGTTTTACATATTAATTCAACACATAAATAAAAAGGGAGAAGGATATTTTCAAGAGTTAGAGCAAGCTAGAGATTCTGTGCGTGCTGAAAGAAGAGTTGGAAAACCAGTTACTAAGGGAAATTCCTAAACTGAAAGTCCAAGAAACAGCATGAGAAGAAAATATTCTCCAGCAAGAATTCCAGGTCAGTATTGGTCAACTATTACATGTTGTGCATCATAATGTTTTCTGTCCCCAGTGAAGAACTTGCTTTGCTGGCATCAACCTTTTGATTCCATTTACATACTGCCTGCATTCTTGTAGTATGCATTTGGATTACATAAAGATTGCGGTTATCTGCTAAGCTAAATGGGTGATAAAAATGGGGCATCCGTTTAGGCTGATGCCATCCAGTTACACTGTTGAAGAAGTAGCTGCAAACTCAACTCATCACTATTAAAACTTCGGGTAATGAAAAAATGCATACTACAGTAACCTTGTCAGTGATTACATTTACTGCTAAATTCTAGTCATATGAGATCTTCTAGAGTAATATAGAGTTAAAGGAAAAGCTGACTATTGTGAAAAATTTTAGATATCAAAATCAAGAAAGAATGTCTACCTGCTTAACAAAGAATTGGCTAAACTTTACTTTGGACAGGAGATACACTTTTTTTGTTAAGAAAAAATTAAACGTGCTTTGGATGC
The DNA here is from genome assembly GCF_003984885.1 of Neopelma chrysocephalum. Classification (NCBI taxonomy): domain Eukaryota; kingdom Metazoa; phylum Chordata; class Aves; order Passeriformes; family Pipridae; genus Neopelma; species Neopelma chrysocephalum. Next base: position 773,336 of record NW_020897702.1, read on the forward strand.
AGCTAAAGAACATTTAGCAAAGGCAAAGAAAAACATTAAAAATGAATACTGATCTTGAGTTCTTACCTGAAGGAAAGCTGCCACAAATGTAGGCATTTGAAATAATAGTGAAAAAGCTCTATTTCCAGACTACTGAAAAATGGATTTTGGTAGAATACCAGGACTCCACAAGGAAAACCTACACAAGGAAAACAAACAAGCCTCATCTACCATTTCTTTAGGCATAAGAAATCTTGTAATTCCATCCTGTGGATAGAACTGGTTGGTTTGAGCAAAGTTGAGAACAGAGCATTTTAGAAATGAGGAAGAATTTGGAGATGGTGAAGAAAAGTGGCAATGATTAAAAAGACAATAGTAACAGAGCTCAAGAGAAAAAAACAGACTAATCAATTACAGATAAGTAACAAAAAGGGTTTTTCTGCATACATTACTTTGTATCTTTGCCTAATGTTTTCTCCTTGGTTTGATAAGATAGTTGCTTTATGAGAACACTACCACCTTTCCTTTGTTGTGATCCAAGTCACCCACTAGTGTAATCTGTTACCTATCATATTTTAACTAAGAAGACAAAGAACAAGCATTCTCTATTCACAGTCTTATATTCGCAGATCTCTTTCACTATATGCCATAGGATGAATGCAAAGTGAGTTACCCTGTAGGCACTGATCATCTCTGCCCATGTTCTTTGTTTCTGGTTTTGTGGGGGTTTTTGTTTGGTTGGGGTTTTTTTAATGAGATATAGATCGAATTAAACACATAATTCTCAAAACAGGTGTACGTTAACATTTACAGCAGTATATTTTGGTTTACATTTTTGTAGGAATGAGGCCTAAAGCCATGAGATACGCAGTAAGGGGATTTCCACAAGAAAGGGATTAACATTGTGGTGCTAGCCTGCTGATGGAAGTGACAGGCAGAGGACAGATAACCCTTATCGCTGCATCAGCTGGGTGGAAGAGGCGATGATATGATACCAGTGTGTCATGGTTCTGTTTCACCCTTACAGAGGACCCACAGCTTTTGTAAACAAAACTCTCTATATTCCCTCATTCACATGTAAAATGTCTGCTCCCCCTCACCATTATGACAGCAACAACTGGATATTTGACTACAGTCTCAACTCTGCTTCATCCAGAAGCGTAAATTTGGCATTTCAAATCCTCCATGTCAGAGGATGAGAATGTGACTCCACTTTGTATGCAAGTTAACAGACTTGCTCCTCTCCTGCCCCCAAAGCAGGGATGCCTCTTTGGTAAGATTTGCACCTCTATGTCAGATCACACTCAGGAGAAATTAAGCTTAATAGATGGCAAAACTAAACTTAATGAATTACCAGTTGGTTGGGGTTTTTTTAATATATATATTTAGTGCTAATGCAGAAAGTGCATTTATGAAGGGAAATTCCAAATTTGTATTTCTTTTGCTTCAATAAACCACACTCTTGGTGCGTCTGTGATTGTGAAAGTTCTTACTGAATGCAACCAGGCTGAGAGTGTCAAATAATTATAATCAGAAATTAAGCCCAGCCATGCCTACCCTCTGCCACATTTCTATACTCTTAATGCAACCATTTTGGAATTAAAAAGGAATTGTCCTGTTTGCCTAACATCATTTATTTTAACCTATTTTTTTATATATATATACATATTGTTGGAGATTAAGTTTAAGCACTATACTGATGTTAAGAATACTGAAACTGAATGAGTTCCACCAACCTTAATCTGTCACCATGGGCAAGGCAGATGTTAGGAAGACAGAGTGATGAAGAAGAATTTAAGTGTGTTAAGAGAATATCATTTGTACTACGCCTGTACTGCAACCTAGTCTCATAAGGACCTCATAAGTGTCCAGCTCTGCAATTAGAACCTTTTGTTAGATACTTTGCAAAGGCAAATGTACTGTATTTACCCATTCCTCTGTATATTCTACGTCTTTTAAAACAGATTGCCAATGTAAAAAAGAATGTAGTTTCCAATGCCTTAACATTTTAAGGAATAAATAGTTTGATTAAATATTAAATCAGAGTGATGCATTTTGTTTGGCTTGGCAAAACCTGATGAAATAGTAGAATATTACTATTAACTAGTAAATCATGTATTGCTTTAAATTGAAGTCTGGAGAGTAAGGATGAAAAATATGTATTAAATTTTAAAAACTATTCTAAATGTTAAAGTATAAATGCTTTATCTCTTGGTTTTATTTTTTGAGATGAAAATAATATCTCATGATTAAGTTTCATGGTAATACCCTGTGTTCCTCTATTTTGAAAAACAATGTTCTAAAAAGGGAAAGAATTCCAAGAGCTAACCTACTCCCTTTAGTAGATAACATTGTCCACAAGCCAAAGAATCTTCCGGTAGTTGAAGTACTCCAACACTGTGCTTTCATAGTAGGGAATTTAGATTACAGTCTACATGAGTAGTCAGAATCATAGGTGTCGTGGTTTAGGAATGGTACTCCCCAGTTCAGTGCCTGCACCAAGACTCTGCCAAACCAGACACCACTCACTCACTCCCCTCTTCCCTTCCTATTACCTGCTCCAGGAACAGAGTTGAGAAATGCAGGCACAAAAGGTGGAAATCACGGGTTGAGATAAGAACAATTTACTAGAAGCACCAATGAGATAAGAAAACAAATAGTAACAGCAACTATGTCAATAACAAAATGTAGGGGCGTGTCTGAGGTACGGAGGGACGTACCGGGGCTAAGATGCCCAGAGGAGCATGCACCGATATAGACAACCCTATTGGACAAGGAGGTCACATGGTTCTGGGAGATAAAAGGGAGCGCAGAATTCAAATAAAGCCTCTTTGGTTACCTTCCTATAGGAAGAAAGGTATCATAGTGAAATGATGAAAAAGGTATCATAGTGAACAGCTACATAAAATAATCTAATGGGGGATTCAGTTGCATAAACACTGCTGTCTAGTGGCATGTGAGATGACACCAGATTACTTGAAATATGTACCTTTCTGAAGCAGTAGCTGGCAGGTACTCCCATAATGTCTGCTTTTAGGGAACTAAATCCTAATCCTAAGACTTCATTTTCCTCTACCTTGAAACCTGAGGTTCACAATTTTTACATCCTTGATGGATTATATTATTTCAAGTTACGAAACTTTCTAGGTAATTTCACATATTGATCTGTTCACAGTCTGCCCTTATCCTCCCTTCTCATTTCCTCTCTGCCCTTCCTTCTACCTTTTCTTTCTTCTGCCCTCCTGTCCTTTCTCTGTAGGACAAAATTGTTAGCGTCTTTTCACATGGCCAGGAAGCCTAAGTTCTGTCCAAACCTTTAGATGAAGTTGCCAGCCTTTATACTCCTTGTTCAAAAAACAGTACAGAGACCTTAATTTGTTTTATCCTGGAGTATGTGTTTGATAAACTGACATATATTGGCATTTAGGCACTATTTGCGTCAGTATTGTCCTCTTGCTCAGAGCTGTATGACAGATTATCTTCTACTAGCTGCTGTTACTTAAACTATTGATCATAACTTCAGGCCATGTCTTTTTCTAAATAGTTTCTAGAAGATCTATCAGCTTCTTATCCATATTGCCTCCAGAGTAGCTGTCTGCAGCGTATCAGTGAAGAATCTTAAGATCTTTCTGTTGATCTTTTTCAAGTTACTTTAATCAACCTGCATTACTAGGTATTCTGTTTCATCTTTCTATGTCACCAAGAAGGTGATCTTTCTAGATTAGCCATGAACGGGTAATTTTAATTCTGATGGTTGCTGAGATAATTCTGCAACTGGTATAATCAATTCCAAATTCACACATACAAAACTCTTCTTCACTTTTCTACAAAAAAACCCTACATTTTTGTGTGTTTTTTTCTTTCTCCAATTCATACACTGACATATACCACACATTTGTGTTGCACTTGATTGGATCATTTTTTTTACTCGTCGCGATGAATGGGTCCTACTAATGCAATAGGTGTTCTCAACTTTCTTTTTTCTTCATTTGTTTTATATATACATATATATATATATATATATATATATGTGCTCCTTTTTTTTATTCCCTCACTATCCCTGATGCATCAGTTTACTTTCCAGGACATGTCTATCTTAAGAAATTGTTTCCATTTATGACATCGACAAACAGTAATTTTTCTCTTTTGTTGCATCCACTATTGGAACATAAGCCTGAATTAAGGTGAAGCAAAGGTCTAGAAGCAATTATCCTCTTTCTGTTAGCAGATTAGACTCATGCTGCTGACTGGTTATTATTTCCTGATTTAGAGAATATCATAATTCATCAAAATTCTCTATTTTCTGTAAACTCTGTCTTCCAAATGGTCTCACATACCATTTTCATCCTTCAAGGCTTTCTTTTTGTTTCTTTTCATTTTTATTTAACCCTAGAAGCAGCTCAGCCCAACACAGCCAGTCACTCACTCTCCCACAGTGGGATGGGGGAGAAAAATGGAAGGGTAAAAGTGAGAAAATTCATAAATTGAGACATAAAGACAGTTTATCAAGTAAAGTAAAAGCTGTGTATGAAAACAAAAAACCCCAAGAAATTCATTCCCCACTTCTCATGGGCGGTTGTTCAGTCATCTCCAGGAGAGCAAGACTCCAGTGCCCAGAACGGTGTGTTCTTTGGGAAGACAAAGGCCATCATTCCGAACATCCACCCCTTCTTTCTTCTTCTCCCAGCTTTACATGCTAAACAAGATGCCATATGGTATGGAATATCCCTTTGGTCAGTTGTCCTGGCTGTGTCCCCTCCCAACATCTTGTGTACCCCCAGCCTCCTCACTGGTGAGGTGGGGTAAGAGGCAGAAAAGGATTGGACTAAAACACAGCCTACTAGCGTCCCCTTTGAAGAAAATTAACTATGTCCCAGTCAAAACCAGAATATACACTGAGTACACTTTTAAAAAAGTGTATTTCAGGGCAGCTATAGAAAGACATTATACCACAGAAATGAGTCAGTTTCTAAAACAACATTTCTGGTGTTAGATAAAACTCTTATGCGGAATAATTCTTGAAGTGTAGGCTCAGTTCTTATTCTTGTATGACTATTTTATGATTTTCATTGATAAATAAAATGCCACTGGATTTCTCTCCACTTTTTTCCCTCATAAAGATTTTTACATTATTAAAGACAATGCTGCAATATTAATTCTGAATCAAAATGTTTACATAGTATTTGTCACAGTCAAATTGCTTAGGAAAGCAGATGATCTAGGAGATTTAAATCAAACTAAGTATAATAGAAGTAGACTGATCAAAACTGGGGCTTTATGCTCCTTTTATGAACTTCAGAATTGAATCATGATATACAGAAAAGAAGTTAGCAATAGAAATGTGCTTTAAAATATACTAGAGATTCAAATAGCAAAACCTTTATCCTAGAAATTCAGATTTTTATCAAACTAAACTCAGAAGCATAATGTGTATCCTGTTCTGTCAATCACACAAACTTTCCTTTTAGGGAAAAGAAATATCTTTATTGGCACTTTTTTCTTCATTCCATGTGTAATAAATATACCAATATAGATGCACGTTTGTGCAACTGCCCATATGCGTGACCTTCACTCCTCATGACTGCAGTATGTACATATTTTTAGATTCATTTGACTACAATTAAATCTATTAAATATATGTATAATATTTACTTGACAGAGTAGTTATGCGAAGTCTAAAAGTTTTAAAATTTTTTTATTTCTCTTATCTTGGTTCACATAGACATATTTTATGTAAACAAAATTGATTTTGACAAATATCCTTTAAAAGCGAAATAAAAAATAAATCAGTCCAACAATGATAACCAAATTTACATACAGACAAATACATAGAGAAATATGGATTCTAGGAAGAATTTTCCTATCAAGAACATAAAAGAATGCAATTATTACTAAACAGCTTTTTTTTTCAAGATATACCAAATCTCATACAAACACTTTCCTCTCTTTATTCATTAATTATTAATATTGACATTGAAAAGAAATGTAGAACTGTATAGGAAAGAGAACTTCCTTATAAAATATATTGGTTTCAATTTCTACCTGAAATTTAAAAAGATATAAAGGAGAAAAAAAAATAAAAATAACCGCTGTACAGAAATAACTATGAATTGTTAAGGAAAGATGTCAATTACAGGTAATATTTCAGGGTGTTCAAAGTACCATTTTGTTCCTTCTGAATAGACTCAGAAAAGAATAAATATATCCTGTTTTGAATTTTGTTTTTTTACTCTATTGCTTCTTTCTCTTACTGTAAGGTTCACTGATCTACTGCTGTTGGGATATGGTCATCCTAAACATGTTTAACAATAATTGCATTTTTGTTCTTGCTTCTAAATAAACACATCTAAAGAAGTAAAAAAATAATGCTGTAGTCACAGGGTATTTTGAATTTGAAAAGCAGACTTATCTGCCCCTAGACTAAACTGGAAACCACTGCGATTTTCCAGTTGAAAATGTGTCAACATTTTTCATTTGTGTATATTCAGTTATGCATTTTAAAGGGAATTCTACGCAGCATATATAAAAGTAAATCTCAGAAAGGCAGAGTTAACAATATCAGGGATTTAACCTTAAATTGGTTTAAATCATTTATTTGCAATTAATCCCAGGGGATTTTTGTTTCTGATTCCAGGTTTCTATTTGTTTAACTATTTGTTTTTGTGCCACATTCCGCCATGTGATAATGTTCAATTGACAAAGTCAGTCTTTCTGCAGCAGTATGTATGAAGGTTTCTCCTCTGAAAAGAAAGTTTCTCCTGTGAGCTCTGTAGCAAAGTAAACACCTTATTACTTTCAGCTTAGGTGCTTGTATGAAGGCTTGAAAAAAGAGACAAGAGTTCTCTTTCAACATTTCAGGTAAATGGAATCAGTAGTCTCTAGTATCACATATCACCAGGCATTCAGCAATTAAAAAAAAAAAAAAGCATTACTTAAATTACCTTTTAAGTACACAACTCTTATATAACAGTGAAGTTATTTTAAATAATTTATGATTCAGACGTGGTTAAGTATGTTCCCAGCAGTTTAACTCCCCTTGAATTAACTATATTAAATCCTAACAGAATAAAGTCTTACAATGGTCTTCCTGAATGAATTTTTAAAGTATTTCCTTCCAATGGCAAGGCAAAATATTCACAGTGTCTAATAGTTACTGTCAAGAGAATGCTTAGCTCTTGTTCCTTGCAACCAAGTGTGGCTTCTACTTTACTTCTTACAACTGATAACTCTCTGTTTACCACGTTGGACTCTGCACTTGACTGATTTTGCTCCAGTCAATGTCATGCAAGTTTGATGGCTGACTTTGATGGAAGCAAAAATTAGAGTAGTGCTGAATGTGTAAGAGAATGACACATTTATATAATCATTAATATAAAATAAAATTTAAAAAAGTTAAAAATTGATGCATTTATGAGAGCTGTCTCTTCATCCTTCACCGGTCTAAAGAAATACAGAGAACTGATTTATATTCAAATCTGAAATCTGTAGATAATGAACATGTTCAAAGCTGTTCACTTCTTATATTTGAAATTGCAAACAAGACAGCCAAAACAAATATAATAAAATTATTCCCAAGGATATTCAACTACATTTGTTGCTTCTTCCATGAAGTTCCTATGGCATAATCAGGGATATTTTGATATCATCACATGTACAAAATTAATTAATTAATTAAAAAAGATTAATGGGAAGTTTTCTTTAGAGTTACAATATTTATTAACAGGAAAGGTCCATAGATATGATTCCTATATAGTCCATAGATATGAAACTATGGTAACTATGGAATTATTATTTGAGTAATTCACTAATGTTTTAGTCCTTTCTGCCTTTACTTTATAGAATATAAAAGATAAGAGATCAAGAGAACCTTCTGACATTGTTACTAGGACTTCGTGAAATGACTGAACCCTAAGTATTTTCTTATCCACCTCCATGGCAGCAAAAGTTCTTTCCATTTTATGAGAGAGGCTGAGAAGTGCAAATGTTGTCATTTTTGGGGACTGAAATGAAAGGAACTTCTCTTTTATGTTCTGTCATCAAGTGAAGGAAGATATCTAGACATGATAACTAGATAACTAGCCATGGCTCAATTTATACTCTTCCAAATAAAAACAAAGTTCCTAAAAACTCGCAATACAGCTCAGAGTATTTGCAGTGCAGAGACACGTATCAGGACCAGTTATGTTTAGAATCACGCATTTCAGGATGCACTTTTTCTTATCTTAAAGTGGAAATGTAAATAGGTCAGCTAATTGTTACTCCAAAAGGGCAATTTTACCCCACTTAGTTTAAAAGGGTTTTATAGTAGTAACCTCAGATGTAGGTAATAACATAGTACAGCATGCAAAGTTAGGTGAAATTTATCCCCTTCTCTGACTCCTTATATGTTCACCATCTGTTGTGCCTGAACAGATTCCAGTTCCATCTCCTCTTCATGAACATTATGTGTTGGGATTTTTTTCCTGTGTTGGAAGGTCTCATAATGCATAAAACTAACTTTTGGGGAACAAGACTTTTACTGCTAATAAAATTTCTCTCTGACTGTGAACTGCCAGAAATACATTAAGTCTTTTTTATGGCTTTATACTGTTCTTATACAGAAACAGATCTGAGGGTATTTCACTCCCATAAACTGGACAAAGGATATAAACTCAAAAGGCTTATCAAGAGGTGAGAAAAAGTCACAGTTGCTCTGAGATGCATGATGATTATGAAAATCTTATCATGACAGAGAAAAACTTGACATTTATTTCTCACAGTGGTATTGGCAAATGATGGCGATAGGAGCATGTGGAAGAATCACCAGCAAATTAAAACTGCAAATGAGACACAAAGGAGGTGTTTTTTGGACAGAAGTACTACTGATATTGGAAGTTCAAAAGATGAAAGCCTGAAGTGTGACTTTGGTCCTCTTTTTTTCATTTAGTTAGCCTTCCTCAAGATTTGTTTTCTTTGATCCACTATTTGTCTAAAAAGATCATAGAACAATACAAATAAATCTTGAAAGATGCCCAAGAGATGATATGGATAATTCCTTTTCATGAAGAGGATCAAAATACCCTTCAAGTATTTGTTCATATTGAAAGGTACATTTTAAAATATAAATCTCCCATCTGTTTCTTTTGCATTACATGCAGATTGATACATGGTAAAAGTTGCACAAATATATACACATACATATATATGTACTATAATATTGCACATCTTCTTCATACTCTAGCAATTATTAACCTAGTGAACTGCTCCTAATATTGGCCTGTCAACATCAAATAGTGTTAATAAAAACAGAAATGGTTTTCCATTATAAGATTATTAGAACATTGAGGATTTAAAAAACTTGTAAATATACGAGTTCAACTTTAGTCAAAGGCATGTGTGCTAGATTCAGTTATCAAAACAATTTTTTTCCCAGAAGATGATGAAAAATAAATACCTTTATCAAAGGCTGAATATTTATTTAGTTGAATTTGAGCCTTGTCACTTATTTATTTGCTGTTTTCTCATGCTGTCAAATACTTCCCAGCCATGTCTTGTAATCATCCAGTATATGATTGGTTCCTCTGCCAGTGCATTGGGGTTGCATGCACCCTTTCCCTCGTGGTGAGGCTTATCTTAGTCCTGTTGATGCTGTGTTTCTAAGTCTGCTGGAAGCCTTTCCTAGCTCTAATCCAAGAATTAAACCACACATAACAAATTACTGCTACAGGACCACCACACTGATACATAAATATGCATATCTCATGGTATCACAAGAACCCAGCCAATGTAGTTGTTATCTTGAAAAGCAAAGTAGGTAATTTCAATTGAACATGCTAGGAAAAGCTGTTAAAAGTTAAGAGTTTTAACAGAGATGTAATTTTGAACATTATACAACATGTGGTAAGTGCCATTGCTTTTGTAAGCTTGGTGCAGTACTTGTTTTTCTTTAATTTTCTTTATTCGCATGGGAATGTACTTGTTTCCAAAGATCCATACACAGAGTAACTAAATTCAGCAGCTGTGTGAAAGGTTAAGCATAAGGTAAATGGATTCTGCGTTACTGTCTCAAGGACACATGGTAGGGCAAACTCTTCACAATCCAACCACAGAGTAATCAATATTAAGCATGCAGACATTCCTATAGAGCTTGTAGAATACAAATACAAGTCTAGTGTTAAAACCCTTCCTTATTGAAATAGCTACCTCCTGCCCTGAGATAACGGTACCTGACCTCTTTGGACACAACAGAGCTGTCTGCCTTAGTGAAGATTTGTCAAGATACAGGAAACAATCCTTAAAATATTAGCAATCTTTCCTTAGGATGTATCTTGTACTTAACAACTACTCCCCTAAGACCAACAACTTGATTTCCTAAGTCATATAAACATTTTTATGAAAATTATTTAATTGGATAATTATGAGACTCAAATATTTTTAGTTCATGAAAATGAACTCTCTCTTATTCAGGAATATGTTTCTACTATACTACTATGCAAATAAATAATTACATAGTTGGGGATAAAGTCGTGTTATGCTTAGAGTAACGGAATAACATTACAATTATGTTTGAATTAAAATAGGATAAGGTAAGAGAAGCTGACCTGAGCTGTTAAAATATATCGATTCCTACAATTTAATTCAACAAAAGTATTGGGCATTAAAGAGTTGATCAGCTCTCACTTTCAGTATCTACAATCAAAATTGTTATTCTTGGAATTTCAGTTTACTTTTTGAAGGCAGCTAAAACCTATTAACTCTTATGTTTTCAGCACTGGAGGATTTTAGGGATCAAAGCACTTCTTTATAGACATCTTCAGAGGTCTGTTATTCATAACCACACAAAAGCAGTTCAGTTTCTCCATATATCTACAAATACAGTGAGATAACAGACAAAGTATTTCTTCATCTGTGTGACCCCGAATCTTGATCTGGTCATCATTAGTTTGATCACATATTGAAAAGCAGACCCTATACAAAAGCATATGAAAAAAGGGAATAATCTGGCTTATTTAACTAACGTGTTTTGACTATTCACCCAGGACACAGAATTCCAGTTTTCTCTCATCACACACTTGGTATCTATGGCACAATTTTTCTGTAAAGAACATTTGGCTTATCAAGTTATTGTGTTTTGCACAAAAAATTAAAATATCATTAAGGCAGAAGAATTCTAATGCTTTCTCTGTTGGTATTTCTCCAATTTGAAACTAGATATTCTGGAAAGCAAAAGTTTTAAACCAGGCATTTAACTAAAATATATTATACAATATAGTCAGGAACAAAACTAAAATGCCACAGAAAGCCATACATGAATGAACAACACCTAATAAAAATCAAACATATATTCAAAGACTCAAAATAATGCAAATATTGTAAAAAATCATCTGAAGAAATAACTAGAAGATTTTAGGCTTTCTATTGTTTCTCTGAAATTTGTTGACAAATACTACTTACTAGAAGACTGACCAGCTGTCTCTGAAATAGCTCTGCACTTCAGTGTGAAACATATGGGGGGCTTTGTCATTTGCTTTGCATTCTCTGAGGCTGGCAGCCTGTGTGAGCTTTCTTATTCTGGCTTCCTCAGACCATCTTTTTAAAATGTGCATTACTTATTTAGAATGTCTTAAAAATGCATTTCACTGAGTTAAAAACCTGCTTCAAGTTCATAGCTGTGAAAAGTCAAACCAGGGATAAAGTCTAAGCCTCAAATATCTTCAAAAAATTTGGAGAATTCTCAGCAATCTAGGAACATAAACTGATTAATATTTAACTCTACAATAAACAGGGGGAAAAAGGCTTTATTCTTGCTATGACTACTATGTGTGTGATATAAGCAAGTTCTGTGACAGTACTAAGTACATAGAGGAGGAAGAGAGAAGTGCAGTGAAACTACAGATATCACTCTTTTTCATTCTTTTTCACCAAGCTGAGGGCAGAGACCAGATTGTATCTGCTTAAAAGGAAGTTAAAGGTGTCAGTGCTGAACTAGATTATCTAAGCCACCCTGAGGCACTTCTACATCAAATCGACCTTGAATGGAGAATAGATCTAAAACTGAAACTGGGTTTGGTTCCTGTTTGTATTATACAATCCTGAGATAAATGAAACTTAAAGCAGAATTGCAGTTACAACACTCTGTGAAACAATGAAGGGCATATGGCTAAACTGGTATACATTTCAAGAATGACAGTGTAATGCAGTAAAGCACTTAGAGTTTTAAAATACTCCATGGATGTAGAAGTGCAAGAGTGCCACGTAAGAGTCTCCTCTAACCAACTGAGGTGACTCCATCCTCCGTCATGCATCAGGCTTCAAAATGAACCTTTTCTGGAATACGAAATTTTACTGGAATAAATGTCCACACACTTCTGTCTATAATGCAGATTAGAACAGCAGTCATCTCCTGTGAAAAGGCACAAAATAGTCTTCCCTTCACATAGCTTTCTGGAAAAGTCCAAAAATATAGTCAAACTTAGAACATATTCATTCACTCAGGCTAATGGCCAAGATAGTAAGACAGTAAAAGGGTAGTAATCAAAGCACTTTTTAAGGAAGTGAAGGGATTTAAGATTTTCTCACCTTAAGATGATTTTAATTTTGCAGAAATAGTCTAAGGCTCAGTCTTTAGTCTGCTCTGCATAAAACCTGTCCTCACAATTCTTTTGGAAGCTATACCCCTAGATTGTCAGAAATCGATGCAGCAGACTAATATGCTGGTTCTGAGTGCTTGCTCTTCTAAGATGGTGAATCTTAGAAGAGTCTGAAATTTTGTCTGGAAACAGACAAAAGAACATTTTGTTCTCTGAAATGTTACTGGATTTTTATCTAGCACTTTTCAAAAATTACAGGGAAAGTACATGCACTTTGTCAAAACTGATCTTGTGTCTAAGCTGTCATTAAAAAAGAGGACATCAACCTTGCCGGGTAGCACTCTGATGTTAAATCAAAGACTTACACCTACCTTAATGGAAAGATATTTCTAAGAACTGTATAAATCCTATCCTCAAGCTAAATGGGGTATCATCTGCGGTGGTAGGAAGGTTTAGAAATCACATAAACTCAATTATTTCCTGGATCTTGGATTTTTAAGCATATATGTCTTTTATCTTTCTGTTGGCTAATGTAGATATCTCAGCAAACAATAAGCAGTGTATTATAAATCTCAGACTTGTTATTCCTTCTACCTAATATAGTCTGCACTACGTGTAGAAATCTCAGCCAGTATTGGCAAAGATTTTTTTCCAGAACAGAGTAATTCCCTTTTAGCCATTTAGGCTCAGATTCAGCTCTTCTTTTAGTGCATAACTTTTTGCTGAAACCTGCATGCAGCCCACTTACAATTTATTTCCTCTGTTTTCAGTCCAGCTCTTCAAACATAAGGAAGATAAAGAACCTTCAGAAAAACAATGCTAAGTGTTAAGTTAAAACGTTAGAAATGTGAATTGATGTCACTTATTCTTCACTGCATCTTTAGATCTTTAATTCAGAAATTTTTTTTGTTTGTTAACTGTTGTTATCACATACCTAGTTCTGAAAGAAAACATAAAGTAAAAGTTTAACTCTTCTCTAAAAAATACCCACCTAGATTGCTCATATTGTTCTAGTTATTATCAGAACTGCAATCACAGAAACAAGAAAAAAGGCCTTTTAAAGAACATCAAAGTACTTGCAGTGGGACTTTTTCTGTAAGCATGGTTGTCTGGCTGAGACAAAAGTCAGTATCCTCTCAACTTTATATGAATTCAAAACAGGACAAAAACATGTCAAAAAGTTGCTGTTAGAGAAGTGAAATTTGGCTTTGGGAAAGGTTTTTTCATACTAATTCTTACACTTCTTTTAAGAAAATTGTTTTATTTTTTCATGACAGTCATTTGGAGAATCCAGCCAGCCCAAACAGCTGTTAGCAGCTGGTAGGCTTTCTCTTTTAGATAAGCAGATCTCATGCTGTAGCTGAATCCAGGAAACAGAAGGCAGAAAAAAGGGCAGGCCATATGGATACTTCATAGTGTGGTGATAATGAAGACTACTGAAATATTGTTCTAAAACCTCATATCTTGACAGTGAGCACAGAATAAGGAATCTCAGGTCTAAATCCTTCAAAATTAAGGGAATTTAGTTTAGCAGGGGTATTTACATTAAACTTTTTCACCAAGAGCTGGTACAGCAGAGTGCAGAGTTACTTCAGTTCAAAGGAAAAGCTGAATAGGCTGTTGGAGAATGATTAGAGAAACTGTATTCCCATTTCTAGAATTATGCAAATACAAACATTTTTGCATTCATTGGGTGCATAAAATGTATTTAAGGATAAAAATATGTCTTAATCCATAGAGACTTTGTTTTGTACAAATAACTGTAAAGAAGATTTTTTAGGATATTCTAACTTATCCAAAGTAAACCACAGTTAAAAAATAAAATACACCACATATAATGAAGAACTTCCAGACAATTCTGTTTAGCTTGAAGACTTTAATATTTTTCTTCAGATGTTTTCTGGTGTTGTTTTTTGTTTTTGTGGTTTGGGTTTTTTTGTAAAGTATTTTAAATTTAGGATACACTTGCAGAAGAACAGAAGAATGTACTTTCTCTGATGAAAGGATCTTTTTCCTAATGTGTTCTCTCATGTTTTTTTTCATTGACAGGTTTGGATTTCAGTTCATCAAAAATAATTGGTTTGCATGATGTCTGTTGGCTTGGGTGTGATGGCTGAAATTAAAGGCAGTAACAAACATCTTGCATTAAACTCATCAACATAAAGTATATGAATGTCAGGTTTCATGTTTTGAATGTAATGTAGAGTTCAGTGTTTGAACAAGTTTAAAATGAAATGTAAACAACGCCCACTGAGGCAGAATGTAATGTTTTATTACACAGTCAGTTAACATCATGTTGACTCTTTTCTAAGCCCCAAAGAACCTTCATCGTGGAGCTGAACCATAAAAAAAAAGAGATCATTTACCTAAACCTGGACCTTATGAGGTTTTATCTGGCACAAAAAGACTTTCACTGACCATTAGCCTATTGTCTTGTGAGCTGAAAGAGAGAACTTCTGCATCTGGATTTAAAGTATGTTGGCTAAGACTTCTTTTCTCCTGCATTTTCATTTGTTTCTCTGTAGTCTTGTAAATGTCTGCAGACTTGGCAGTTTTGTAAATAAGAATACTTATGCTTTGCCAAAAGAGACCTGGGTACTTCAGAAAGGATTACACAATTACCTGCATACAAAATAATATATCAATAAGAAACACTGAAGAAAATTTGTGTCTGAAAACCTTTCCTTCCAGGGTTTAGGTGCTTGACTTTAGAAGCTTCAGTAGTTTTCTTATGTTGATTCAGGATTCATAGGTCAGACTCACGTTTAAAAGCTGAAAAAGAAGAAAATTTTTTTTTATTTTATCAGTAGCATAAATTCAGAAACAATTTTTTAAAAATTCATTCATTACTTTTCATTGAAAAAATCACCTCATCCTACAAATATAAGAAAACGTAAGTTTCTTTGCTTTGATTTGATGATGTCACAAATACAAGAAAGAGAAACCAAGAGTAAAATAATTCCATTTTTACTCTGTTTTGGAAATCTAATATAAATGTCTCTTATCATTGTCATTCTGTAAGTATAGCAACAATATTGACAATGAACAAAAAAAACCCCAAGAAATCTTACTTGAGGCTAATCTCAGTGACAATTATCTTATTCATCTTGCTTACCCTTACTCTTGCAATTACCTCTCTCTTCCATCTCTAACCCATTTCTAGGGTGAACTGAGTTTGAATTATGACAACCTATTTCACCTGAAAATTAGAGTAAAGGTGAATTAAACCTCATTCTATGGCATTGCACTCTACACGTGCACTTTTTTTTTCCAAGCCATACATGTTTAGTCATTCCTTTTAGTGATGTTGTCACAGTTCAGTGTAGTTTAGAATCTCCTTACACTCAAATTAATCCTCTCATCCATTGGTAACAAATTAGTTTATGGATTTAGATACACATGTAAAAAGAAGTCTTTATTCTTCATCATCATCATCATGGCTAGGCTTCGCGAATAAAGATTTGGGGAAGTCTATTACTTGAACTCTAAATGGGTATACTGTTTCTAACTAAGCAGATGAAATCATACAAAGTGTAGCTGAGAAACCAAATACATGCAAGCCATAAATGCATGAAAATTCTTAGACCGTACTCTATGTTTACTATTCAACAAATTTTGAAGCAGAATTAATTTGAAACTCTCCTCCAAAGTCAAGGGCACAACTTGCCCTTCCCACACTTCAGTGTATCTCACATGACCATTTTTTGGGGCACTGTAGACAAATATGTTGCAAATAATTTTATAATAAAAGACTTTCAACTGTTTATGACTTTGTTTTTCCATTACTACTTAGTCAATAAACCACACTGATGACAGAAGCCAAATCTCATTTTATTTGGCAGGGTTAGCTAGAAACAGGTAAACAAAAACCTTTCAAACCTCTTAAAGGCTTTGAGACTGATGAATCCACTTGCTGCAGTTCCTGCCCTTTGATTGTACATTTCAATCTTTGCAATGTGTTTTTTCAATCTTAATTTGGTACAGAATACTGGCTCAATGATGTAGTGCCAAGAAGCTTGACATGGCAGGTTGCACTCAATAGACCAACTGGGAAGCCTGTTTAATCTTTAGAAGTGATT
Organism: Neopelma chrysocephalum; assembly: GCF_003984885.1. Classification (NCBI taxonomy): domain Eukaryota; kingdom Metazoa; phylum Chordata; class Aves; order Passeriformes; family Pipridae; genus Neopelma; species Neopelma chrysocephalum. Next base: position 789,963 of record NW_020897702.1, read on the forward strand.
ACAAGGTTACATCAGAAATTACTGTCTTCTCCATATACTTTTGGTTTCAAAGGTGCAGGGTGCCTTGGGAAATGTGAACACACATTCCTGCATTTTCTGTAAATAAAGTAATGTTATTTTGATTTAGCTACGAGTTTCAACCTGTTCTAACCCTTTTATGAGACAAAAGGCAGAACAGAGGACTGAAAATATGGACTTGTCAAGCACCAAACTTGCAGAAGAAGTAAGGAGGCGAAGAACATTACAAATGACTGTAGTGGGTTAGTAACCCTCCCTGGAAGGGAAACAGAACTATGATAGGTCACCTAATGTATATTTTACCAATAAACTATTCCATACCATGTTATGTCAGCTCAGATATAAAGAGATGAGAAGGAAACAACTCCCTCTCCTCTCTTCTGGGACAGTTGCACTGGATAGACGGCTGTTTTTGGAAGAGGAAAACACCTTTAGTGTGGAAGTAGTCTTTATTGTTAGTTTTCCCTGTGTGTATAGTGTTTATAGTTCTCTTTTTCTTCTCTGTGTAAATATAAAACCACCTTTCTCAGCAGCCTCGGTTTTGCACGTTTTTTTTTCTTTCCCCTTCCCTCCTCCTTCTCCCTCTAGGGGGGGCTGGGTGAAGTATCAGTGGACACTGAGTGTTCAGCCAAAGTAACCGATAACAATGACTGAAAATTAGGTTAAATAGGGAAATGGATATAATAAAGGATATATACAGAAAAAATGCTTATAAGACAAGGAATAGGAAAAATACTACATAACAGGGTGATGCAAGATATAATGTGGAAATTAAATCATACGTCACATAACTTCAACAAGGAATTTGCACAATATCCCATAGAAAAAATGATGAAGTATGGACTGGATAAGTGGAAAATGAGATGAGCAGAAAACTGGCTAGACCATCGTGATCAAAGTTGATCATTACTGTATTATGAAACTAATAGAAGACCAGATTGCAAGTAGAGCTTCCTCTCAAGGATCAGTACTTGAGCCACCACTGGCTAATGCTGTTACTAAAAACTTGAATGATGTCATGGAGTGCACTCTGAACAGCTTTGCAGACAATACCAAGTCCAGGGGAGCAGTCAGTATGCTGGAGGGTAGGGCTGCTATTCAAATGGATTACAACAGGCTGGAAAAAGGACTAAAAGAAATCTCATGAAATTCAGATATGGAAAATGAAAAGTCTTGCATCTGGGCAGGAATAATCCCGTACACCAATACAGGTTAGAGACTGACTGCCTATAAAGCATTTTTGCAAAAGAGGACATTGGGGCCCTGACAGATGAGCTGAAATATGAGCCAGCAATGCATCATTGTAGCAAGGATGTTTACCAGCATCTTGGGCTGAATTAGTGAGATGGCCACCTGAGAGTTGACAGAAATTACTTTTTCCTCTATTTACTACTTTTGAGGCTACATCTGGAGTGTCACATCTAATTTTGAAAGTCCTCGCACAAGATAAAAAGACACCAACATATTGGAGTTAATCCAGCAAGGAGCCACCCAATGCTCATGAGACTGGAAAGCATAAAGTACAAGGAAAAGCGAAGTGAACTGGATTTTTTTCAAACTTAAAAAGAAAAAAGGGAGGTTTTAATGTTAATACCTAACATCAGAGCTTGTGGAGGTTGACCCCAAAATCTTCTTAGATGTGTGCAATAACAGCATAAGAAGCAACAGACAATCGTTAAAAGAAAGGATATTCTCAATTGTTGCAGGAAGAGAGAGTTATCACAAAGATAGTGGAATATATTGAAGGGTTTCTGAGATACATGTGGAGCTTTCATCACTGGTGATACATAAACTTTATCTGGGCGAGGGCCTCAACAACTTGGTAGAAATGACCCAGCTTTAAAGACTGGATTTTTGGTGGGTTAATTTTGTCCAGCAGTGAGATGCCCACACAGGGGAGAAAATGTGACTAAAACACTTATGGGCTGGATAAATATGGGGAGATCACTTACCAGTTACCATCATGTACAAAACAAACTTAGGAAAATTGATTTATTGCTAATTAAGATAGATTTGATTAGTGAGGAAAAAAAAAGATTAAAAATTAAAACACCTTCCCCTCCACCCTCATCCTTGGTTTCGAAGGCTCATTTTCACTCCTTCCACTCCCACTGTGTCCTACAGCGGATCCATTTTGGATGTGGTCCCTTCCAACTTAAGTTAGTCTGTGGTTTTGTGATCCGATGTTAATGTCAGGCAAATGGAAAGATGAAATAAAGAGACTTGCACACACAATAGTAACAACTTTATGGTACAGGTAGATGTATGGGAACATGGACAAGGATGAGGGAAAGAAGAAAGCTGCTCTTCAAACTTTTTTCAGTATATATATGAATATATATATATACTGAAACACTTATCCTGGAGAAATTACAGGAGATCCTTTGTGTGTCTATGATCCCACATCATATGTGCTAATAAATAGTCTAAAAACAAAACACATAATTTGGAAGGGTTAAGATTGCAATATTTGAATATTTTCAGATAACATTGTTGATAATTTTTAAAGAAGCTTTCATTAAGTTGAAAGGATGATTTGCAAGACTGATTAATGCATTAAATAAGTAAATATGTAAGGCTTTTTGTTTCATGGTGAAATGAGAATTTGAGGGACAAAAAGCATGTATGTATACATATAAAGACATTATTCTTAAAATTATCAGTGAGTGTCTGATGAATTATCAATTTTTATGCATCTATGCCACAGGAGACTGTATCAGCACAATGTAAATCTTTTCATAAAGAGAAATATAGTAACAAAGAAAAAAAGAAATATTGGGGCAAAATGGCTTCTTTTTTGAAATACCAGTATTGTTTCCTGATCTTTGCAAAAAATAAATGCAATCAATCCAAACTTTAATTATCTATTTTGAGATTACACAAAAAGTATGGTTTTCATAAAATAGGTAATAGCAGTACTCTTCTTTAGCTTAGCTCTAGTCACTACTGTGATTCTCAATTTCTTACTGCCCTCCAGGGAAATACCACACACTTGTCATCTGGACTAGAGTGCAGTCATCACTACAGAGAACCGTTTCTCATGCTTGTCACTCAGCTCTTGAAAAGTTACACATCTTCGTATTATATGTCACATACATTCCACACACTGTAAACAATCACCTCACACTTTCGATCTGCACAGAAAAATGTGACTGTTTGCAGATCTTCATATTAGGATTTAAATTGAAATACAACTTAGAAAGTGCTTAGCTCTTGAAGCTAGTTTAAACACACTGTCAAAGGAATTCCATGTATTTTGCTGAATACAGAGGCTCTGTATAATTTGCCTAATCAACTGAACGTAATGGTTTGATCTTATTGATGTTTTATTTGACAAAGCGACTATTTAAATACAGGCTTCTACATCTGTAACATATAGGTGTCTTATGAGATTAGGTTTTAAAAAAGGTAGAAAACCATCACAACTCCTTATGGGAAATAGACATCAAAGGTTACCCTGTTTTGAGCATAGAATTTCTAATATTCCATTCACACTGGAGAAAACGATGCAAATTTTATCACAATCATTCAAGGAATGTAGACCAATTTTACATTGATTCTTCACACAGAGTAATTTATCTGCCCACAAATCTATCCAAAAGAGATACAATATTATAAATTTTTTTCATTTACTTACTTGTACGTACAAATATCCTCAACATCTGGACACAAAGCAGTATCATACTCCATATGAAGCTGGAGTGAAGCTAGACTATTTGTTCCAAGGAATTTATTTTACCACTGAACCTAAAAATTTTCACACTCTTCTTCACATCTATTTTCTACCCATTTTTCTTTTCTTTCCCAATGTTATCATTCTTTTCAAGTTACGTAAGTGAACAAATATGCTACTCCATTCCTTAGCTTTCACTTTTCAGTTTCTGCACACCATCATTTCTTCTGTTGTTTAGTCCAACCACAGCAGATGCAAAGGTACATTTCATGAACCTTCAAAAATACACAGCACAGTACCATTTGCCTCCTTTTGTTCAGCATAAACTAAACTCATCAGAAACTGTGAAAAACTATAGGTCAGTTAGGACCATAAAGCATTAAGAGATGGTTGAAATATTTTGCCATCAGTTTGGAGTAATTATTGTTACCCTAGTAGATGTTATTCAATTAGGACATGGAGAGTGGAGTTCCATACTTTCTTAATGTTCAACATTTTTTTGCCCATTCTTGGATGCTTATTTTTCTCTTTACTATAGTGATCGTTGAACTTGATATCATTTATATTGCCTGTGGTATTAAGACCTGTGTTTTCATCTTTTGCCCAGCAACTATCAGTACATTTAATTATAAGACTGTAGGGATTTACTTTAACAGATTATTAGTCTATTTAGGATCCTATATAATCTCTGCATAAAGTAGATATAAAATTCCTATAGAGTAGATATAAAACAGAATATAGTGTAATTCCAGAATTATGCGTACTAGAAAATCACAGAATTACTATTTTAAGATTAATATGGGGTTGAACGACAAAATGAGGCTGCACACACAGAGTTCAATTTCAGGACTTGTCCACCAACACTTTTCAGCGTTCCCCTTTTATTCCTATTCTCTCATAAACAGTACCCAATGTTTTTCTTTTAGTCACCAGAGTTCCCAGGATCATCCCAAACCAGTGCCCCGATCCCACCCATTGACACTCACATCATGTGGTGGCTGTGTTCAGCCACCAGAGAAAAACACACGCTTATCATGCAGGCTGTTTAAAGTGGTTTTCCACTTTGAGAAATAACGTTCTCTCTCTCAAAGCACTTAACCAAGGTCAATCTTCCCTTTTTATTCTGATTAACTAAATGCAGGTGTAGAGTAACTCAGTTTGTTCCCACAATTAATATAAGTAGGAAATTACTTATTTCATTTTAATGCTTCAGACCTCTATTAAACATATCCAAAGATGACAAAGTTGGCATTCTATAACTTTGAAACTAGGAATTAATCCCATACATATATAACATAATTTTAGGACCTGAGGTAACATATATGTTCATAATACTTAATTTCAAAAATAGTTTTAGTGAATGACTTACATTTGTATTTGTAGTGCAAAGGAAATACTTGGATATATTATATCTACTAATACTATCAAGGAAAAGAATTGCTATTTACTTCTTAAGAAATGGAATCTAGGGAAGGTATTGTAAATGCTAATATTAAGGAATATGAATGTTTGACTAATTAAAAGGAAAGTCTTTTTATGATGTAAATAGACAAAACTTCTGTAACAACATTTTTGCTTTAATTGTTAAAGTAATCCTGTATTTTTTTGAATCTGAATGGAACCAAAGAGCACCCTGGCTTGTATCAGAAGAGTGTGGCCATCAGGGCTAAGGCAGTGATCATCCCCCTGTACTCGGCACTGGTGAGGCAGCACCTTGAGTGCTGTATCCAGTTCTGGGCCCCTCAATTCAGGAAGGACATTGATGTGCTGGAGTATGTCCAAAGAAGAGAAAAGCTTCTTCCAAAGAAGCTGGTGAGGGGTCTGGAGCACATATCTTATGAGCAGCTAAGGGAGCCCAGAGAAAAGGAAACTCAGGGGTGACCTTACTGCTCTCACAACTACCTGAAAGGAGGTTATAGCAGTATAGAAGTCAGTATCTTATCTCAAACAACAAGCAATAGGACAAGAGGAAATGGCCTTGAGTTACACCAAGGGAGATTTAGACGGGATATTAGGAAAAAGTTCTTCACTGAAAGAGTGGTCAGACATTGTTAACGACAAGTCCCCATCCCTGGAGGTATTTAAGAGTCATGTAGACATGGATCCTAGGGACACGGTTTTCTGATAGAACTTGGTTGTGCTGAGTTTACAGTTGGACTGTAAACTTTAAAATTCTATAATTTTAAAATACAAATGTCTTCTGTGGGTTTTTTACTTCCCCTGAAATCTCTGATATGAGACCACTACCAGAAGCAGAACAATACAACTAAGGTTGTATTCAACTGATTAAATCAGTTCTACTTTCCACATTTTGTAGGAGAGTGTGTGTTTATGTTTTCATATTGCTTTCCAATGAAACATCTCAAAACATATTCAAACATTAATGCATGACTATTCAGAACAAAGAGAGATTTAAATATTAAAAACACCAGCAGATAAAAAGATTGCATGATCCCAAACTGAAAATGAAACAAGTTTCTTCTTAATTCTAGTGGTAATCTATACCTTCAAATAAGATTTCAATCCTGAAATAAGAAATTGTGTTAGACGACAAGATATTTATTCACTAACTTCATAATCAGTGTGATCATCATCTAATCTGCTCATTTTATCTTTCACCCTTATTAATTTTAGCTATATTCCTGTCCTCTTATGACATAAGTAATGTTTACAAGTCAGTCTTATTTTCTTTTAATTGGCCTTTGGACATCATATAAGTCAAAAGAGTCTTTTTCTGATTCTGATTTGCTGGTTTCATTTTGCAAACACCACACACACAAATTTCCCCAATCCCCTTCATCCTCCATCCCTCTTTCTCTTCTCACTGAAGAAAAAAAGGAGGGTCACTTTTCATGTCTCCTTGAATGAGTTAACAACATTTTTTGCCTGTCTCACTTTGAGCATTTAACTGTCATAAGGGCAAAGCAAGGGCCTTTTCATACATTTTGAAATAATACATTGTCTCTTTGCAGATAGCAGTCATTTGTTTTCATTTCACCAGTACGTCGCTCTTCAGATTGAAATATATATTAAAGGGAAAGTCCACCTTCTGAGAAATGCAATGAAATGGATGAGTTTTCTTAAACTGCATTTTATCTGAAACAAAATCCTTTTACAACAAAGAGTTTGATGGATTATAAAATACATTTTGAAATTCAATGCTGTTATGTTGATTATATTACTGTAATTCTAGAGGAGAATGCAGGAGATAAGTTGTCTCCTTGTTAAAATTTCAGCTTCATTTTACAAGCTTGTCTATATTTATGCATTTTTCTCGGAAACAGTAGTCTGAAATAGTATATATAAATACATAAAAAGTATGATTTTCTTCATATTTATTCTTGTGCTATGCGTTATTGAAAACTTTCTTTCCCTGCAGTAGCAGAGGGAAGGAGAATCAAATATGTTTTTAACTTTGTAGAACTCAATGATCAATGGTTTGAATATGACTTACTATTTACTTGCACATTTGAAGGCAATTGCTGAACTATAATTCATTCTACAGTCTCAATGGCTGCATGCATGTTGGTGTGCTTCTATGTCTTTACAAGTTCGCATCACCAAAACCCAGAGACTACAATGAAGAAAAATTGGAGTCAAGGATCATTCAACATTAAGCAATCCATAGACCATCCAAAGGTTTGCATATTACTCATCCAAAGAGGTGTGATAAACTTTTATTTTGATCCAGCAACAAAAGAATGGCGACTTGCAGAACGTCTCAATGAAGCATGAAGCCAAACGCATTTGGAATGAGATTACGAAAAAATGTCAGTTATGTCTTTTTTTGTTGTTGTTGCTGTTGGGTTTGGTTTTTTGTTTCAGTTTTTTGCTAGTTTGTTTTTACGGGGGCGTTATTTTTTAAGATCTTTCAGAAATGTATGTAAATGTATCCAGTGCACACAGGCTCTGCATCTAGACAATATAAAAACAATAAATAAAATCTCTGGGTTTTTTGTTAAAAGAATTCTTTGCAAATTGACTTAATATATTTAAATGGATTCCAATCTGTTTTGGTTGCATCTATTTACATTGCCTTGAGTATATTTCTTTCCTGTTTTATCTAACTGTATTTGTTTACACCAATAATCTTTTTTTATCTCTCCTTAGTAAATATTTTTATGACTGAATTAATATTACACTGTTTTAATGTTCTTTAGAAACTGCATAAGTTGTTAATAGTTTGTCAGACCTCTCCAACATTTTATACATTCTCTCGAATTAGTATATATGAGATATGTTGAAAATGCATAGTAAGTGGAAATAATAATTTCCTCAATTGCATATAAATAAATATAATATCAACTCTCCAGAGATTTTTACATGGATTTAATGCCTCATCATTGTAGGCAGGAAGACCCGCAGATGTATTCTATAGAGGAAAGGAGATTTAGACAAGTCATGTGCCAAGAACAAGAAAATTGTTTTGAAATTTACACAGATTATGTATTCTGAGTCAATGCACACTTGAATTTCTTTGCCTTATTCTATTGATGACAAGTCATATTCTAAGTTCTCAAAGTGAAAAGGTTTCTCAAGACAGAAGAAATTCTTATCATTGTAATCCTACAGGGTCTTTTTTCCTCGGGAGAAACCTTAGACGGTATTTGGTGTAGTATGAGAAAAGTTGGAGTAAGTGATCATTTTCAAATTATTCTGGGATTTGAGATTTCTAATATAGCTGACATAATTTATCATCACTCTGGTTAAAATTATCAAAATATTTATCACAATCTTTTGAAACATCTGTATTATTAATGCATTTTTTTAAAGTACAGAATATTTTTTTTTAAATTATTTGATTTCTGTAAGATACCATTATTAAATATTAAGAAAAACCCAAACCTGTATGGTGTGTTGGAACCTGACATTTCTAACATAGGTTTTTCCTACATCTATTTCTTTCACTACAAATGAGGAGACTAAATTGTGTTTGAGGAAGACAGTAGAAAAAAAAGACTTTTACAAATAAGTCTAGCAACCATTTTTAAATGATTCCAGCACACTACATCTGTCAGGATCTCGAATTACTCTAAAACATTACCATAATATTCACAATACTGATGAACGATCAAGTGAATATATTAGCTAAAAGAAAAGAAGCACAAGCATAAGAAATGGGAAAACATTATATATAGTAAGGGTATATGATTGGACTCAAAGTCAAAAGAGGTTATGCAAAAATTTTTACATTCTTTGATGTGGTTGGAGTATAATATTTCTGGTCTCTTCTTTCACTGAGCTGTAAGTATGCTTGAAAGAGCACAATATGTTTTTCCAGACTAGGACTTGTACAGTAAGAATAAAGTAACTTTGAGATGCTAACTACACCGAATAACACAAGGGTTTCATGACATTTTCTCTTTTTGCAGTCACTATATTCTCTCTGTGTGAAATGTTTCCACAAGTGTATGTGAAACATTTGTATATATATGAATACGCAAGGAGGCAGCTGCATCTCTGCTTCTTTAGGCTTCTTACCTTATTACTTTTTAGAAAGTGTTATACACCAGCTATTGCAAAGTAAGCCTCTCAAAAGTGTCTCCGCTAGAATTGTGTGTATAGATCATTTTGCAATTTAGAAGGTAAATGGTGAGAAAGGATAACGATTCTTTTCCTCTTCTTTTTTTTAATTAAAAAGTAAAATAGTACTTTGTCATTTTAAGCAATGAGCAGTTAGACAAAAAGGATGTATGCAACCATAAGTACTTTTGTGAAAATGTAGCCTTTTATTTTTTATTCCCTAACCAGCAATATTCTGTGAATTTAGATCAAATTATGTGATGCAAACCACATTTTTATCAAGGTCGCCTTCAACCAAAAAGAACAAAACAAGGCAAAATGTTTAATCAAGCTTTAATCATGTAAGTTCCACAAAATTAAAAAAAAACTAAGCAGAACAAAACAACTTGTTTTTCCAGAAAGGCATCATGCTCAGACTTTACTGGTGAATATAGTAGTCTTTCTTCCCCAAAATTATTTTACCTGAGTAGTCCTAGAATTACATTTTTCAAAACCACAGTAAATATCTCAGAAAACGTGTGGACCCAGCATAGACCCAGCCTGTTTAGACACATTCTAATCTAGTGACTATCATTTTGCAGCTAGCCAAGAGGAAGAAAAAGAGGTAGGTGAAGTTGTACTGTTTCTGCTGTGCAAGTCACTTAAATCAGTTAGGTAGGCCCTTACTAATGGAGGCTGAAGAGTGGTTTTTTTCTCTGCTCTTTATAGTTAACTATGAATATGCTTTTTCATTGCTGAGGGAGCGCACAGTGAAGAGGTCTTGAGCATATACCTGCTTGTTATCATCCTTATTGTGGGAACTAGTTCCTAGGGAACAGTGGGCTTTTCTAGTTAGAATTCTTGGAAGGCATTATTCAGCTTAATAATCAACCGCTGAGAAATTTATTACTTCAGCTGGCATTAATAACTCTGAACCTTCTCTTTGCTTTAGGTGCAGAATTCTGCCTCGAAAGCAAAGAGAAATTTGATTTCTGCTAGTGGAAAACTTCAGAAAAAAATAGTTATAAAACTAAGAAAATCAGGAATGTAGAAAACATTAGTTTCTCTTCTCTAGCTCTATTAACTACCATAGGAATAGCTAAGTAACTTAACTGGATATGGCAAGAACAGGCATCTAGTATGAGTACCTGCTGTAGTGAAGAAATCTAGCATTTACCACAGAATTGCAAGGCAAACAAGTTTTTAGGACACAAACTAAAAGGAAAAACAAAAGACCTTATTAAAAATAGGATATAAGATTTGGGGGGGGGTTGGAAATATATAATCTAAGATAACTTTCTACCAATTTTCTGTAATTTTGAGGCACCTATGGCTGAAATCCACAAACATGTTTGCTTTTATTTCTTATGATTCTCTTTTCCTGTACTCTACATCTTTTCCTGTGCTGACTGAAAAATAAATACCAGTGTTGCACTACTTCTTTCTTTTTGCTGACCCTGCAAACCAGGATTCAAGAAGCACAGAAGGGGAAAAGTTTTATGTGTTGCTACCATCATAAAAATATCAAAATGTGGTGATACAATTTTTGAAGTACACTGTCCTGTAAGACATATTCTATTTACCTTAAGTTTTACAAGGAATTTTGACCATATCTTTATATGATATTTTAAAAAGTATAATCTTTACACTACAGCAGCTTCTCAGAAGATAATGATGATAATAATTTTCTAGCTATTGCCTTTCCAGTTCTAAGCAATATACCTGAAGAAGGTATCTAGATGGTACATATGAACTGAAGAAGTTGGTAAGAGATTACAGAAATCAGACTTACTATCAATACATGATTGTAGGATGCTTTACTTTCCCCCGTAGCCCACAACAGATAATCAGAGTTAGTTGTAACAAAAAGAGAATATTCGTCATTCATCAATGCATAATGAATCAATTTTACACCATTTCCAGGAGCAGGATACCTAAGCCATTCCTTCTTGTGGTTGCTGGTTTTCAAAGTTTCTCTCTTAAACTACTACTTACTGAAACCTGCTGAAATTGAATACATTCTGTATTTGCACAAGATTTATTCTTTGTGTTCTTTGTCATGGGTCAGATTGAATACTATAATTTAAGTTTCCTGAATGAAATTCTCAAAACATGTATTTTCATGCAAAGATTTTGAATTAGTTTATTAGAATTTTTGACTGTAGAAAAAACTTGGGATAGAAAGGAATATGAGGGAATTCATTTAAAATTTACAGTCAGATCCTACAGCTAGCAAAAGAGTTTGCCTACTAATGTCCCAGAGTGGTGTGTGTGTGTACGTGCACTTTTGAAATGTCAGGGAAAGAACTAAAAACGATTAGTTAAAAGTTTCTGTGATTGGCTGGATTGCATTGACATTTACTGTACCAGAAAATTATGGAAATATTAGAGCTATTAGCTGTCAGTCATTTCTGTGAATAGTTCTAAAATACGGTTATAGTAAAAGGGTCTGTGTAGCTTATTTTTTAAAGTGAGTTTCATGGAAGCCACAGAGGTATTTAGAAAGTGCTGTCATAAAAATCTTTTATTTCTTTCCCTCTCCAAACAGTAAAGTGAGGCACTGAGAACCACAGTATCACTGTAGAGAAGTGAAAAGGAAAGAGGACTTGAGGGTCAGAAATATAGAGCAATTCAGTGTGCAACCATATAATTTAAAAAGACATTTTTTTCCCTAAAACCTGAATTCTGGAAAGGTCAAACTTATTTATACAATTTATTTTTCTTAAAAAATAAACAGTTTTACCATAATACTAGGAAATGTTCCATGAGAACACTTTGCCCTGAAGACAATTTCTGTAATGCACTGAAAGACATGCTGGAAAAAGCAGAAACGATGGAAATTCAAGCACCTTCGAAGTTAGAATGTGTGTGTTTGAAGCAAACTCCTCAAAGATCAGTTATTTAACCTATCCCATAAATCTTGCTCTACTGATTACTGTTTCTCAAAATGATGACAACATACCCTGTTGCTATCTTTCCATGGCTTTATCTTTCACATTTGGATTTTTTTTTAAATACATAATACGGGGATGTTAAAAGACCCATCATCATAAATATATCTATTGCAGGGGAAAAGACAGTCAAGGTGTCTGAAAACTGATCCTCATTTAAACCTTACTATTAACTTGAATTGAAAGGCTGTTGTGTCAAACAAATGATTACAGGAGAAAGACAGTTTTATAATCCTAAGGCAAAAAATAATATCAAAAGAAGTATGACTGCAATGCATGACATCTAAACTGTGAAACAAATTACACTAACTTTTTATGCCTTTAAAAAATTCATATTTACACAAACTTAAGGATACTTACTTAAAATTCTATATAAAAGTACATTATTATGAGGTGTCTAGTATCTGACCATGACTACAGTATGCTGGAAGGTGATGTGTTATGCATAGTCAGCAGGCAGGCTATGAATGTAGCATGTACAGGTCTATGCACAGTAAAAATCTATCACATCTTCACATCAGCACTTGCTGCATAAGCCTGTTTATTGCTGTAGGCACAGCTTCTGATGCCTTTACTGATTTTCCTGCCAGAGTACATGATATTTGCTGTTCATTTATATTTGTCTCCTTTCTTACCTTGCTGTTTTGTTACTATTATTGGCTAGGAGCTCAGATGGCTGGTCTCCAAGTTGTAGAAAACTTTTTATTTCTAATGGTATTTTGAAGTTGTTCTGTCAGTCAGTCTCACTTCTTCCATCTACAGTCTCTGCCCATTAACCATCATACTTGGCATATACCTTTTGCCATGGTGAAACACATTTGCTCATTGCAACATGGACCTTAGATGAGGCATTCATGTGGACAACCTTCTTCATTCTGAAAGACTTTGCATAATGCACAGAGTTATTTTGATAAAATTTTGAATCCACTACTGCTAGGGCCAGCTTCAGCTAGCTCATACTATGGAAATGACAAGAACTGTCACTGCATGTTCAGCTTTTCCATGCCACTCGCAATTCATCTATCTTCAACATTGAAATTCTGATCTGAGTCTAGTTGTTCCTCATATAGTTGTAGCCCCAATCATCCTGTTCACCTTTTCTCCTGTCACATACTTTTTTTATTGAAGGATTTGAATTGCTTACAGTCTTTGAAACAATCTGAAACATTCCATTTGTTCTATTTTTAAATGTGTTCACAGAGTGTGTGTGTTTGTAAACACTCCTAACACTGTAGCAAAAGCCTTCCTTTAAAGCAAACACCTCATAGCATCATAAAACAGGTTGAGAGAACAAATTGTCAAATATGTCAAATTAAGTGTGTTTTCCTGACCTGCTCCATAGAATTTATTGCAAGAGAACATGTCAATTTCAAACTTTAAGTATGAAGTGGGTGAACAAAGCAAAGCAAACAAAAAGAAGGGGAAAATTATTTAAGATTTACTATATAAAATGTTTCATTATCTGAAGACAGTTGTGTCTTCAAACAGACTCAGGCTGGGGGGACTCTTCTGGACAGATTGCAGATTATATGATGAGAAAGGTGTGGAGGCTGTCTAACCCAGCACTCCTGCTCAAAGTGTGGTCAAACAGAACAGGGTGACCAGAATATTGTGCAGTCAGATTTGTATATCTCCCACACAGGATAGAGATAGACAGACAGAAAGGAAAAGAGGCAGGAGAAAAAAAAAAAAAAAAAAAATTTATAGTCAAAGGTCCATGCAGTCCCTCTGTTCCCTCTGTTCGCATAAAAGACAAACTCCCTTCCTCCCCTGGTCTATTCTTCTTGAAGAACCTGTGACCCATCCACAGCAGCAGTCCAACCATGTCAGCTGTCTCTCCATGTCTCTTTGAACTCAATGAAATTGCAATCCTTGTTCTGTACACAGATCTCTACCTCCCCTCATTTGTTTCCCATTGTGTGTGCATTAGCACACACACACTTCAGGGAGAACTCCAGTCATATTAATTTCATGGAAACTATTTGAGAGCACTTTCCATAATGCTGTCCTGCAGACACTTCCTGATTTATGTGTATAGACTTCAGGTGACCCCCCTTCAACCCTAGAGAAATTATGCATGCCCAAATCATCTTCATCTCAAGCAGAAAGGAGTCTGTAAATGCAGAAGGTGAAAGAAAAAAGGAATTTTTGAAAATCTCTGCAATATACACAACCACGAGGAGAATGAAAGAAGGAATGCTCTCAGTGAAGTAAAACCACAGACTTACTCATATATCTGAGCACATACTTTTAACTTGTTTTACTGTGACGTTTTACAGCCTCAAGTTATACTTTGCTTCAGCCAACTAAGAAAAAAATTTAGAGAATAAATTACACATGCTAAATTATTCCATAGTGCCTTTCCATCAGTTCATACTAATTAATTAGCTATGAATAAGTCCATTGGTTCATAGGATAATTCAGGTCAGGAGGGAGCTCAGGACAGGAGTTGTCTTCAAACGTTGTGTTTCTGGAAGGTAGGAAAAGTAGATTTTTACCATAAATTCTTTCACCATTCTAATTCTGAATTTCCTCTATTCTTCTAGTGTTCCTACACAAAATCCTTCTACCTAAGCTTGGTACAATCAAACTAGGCTGTGATATTTTATTCTGCAATAGTAGACAGCCATGTCACACAAATAGCTACCTGTAATTACTATCTACTAACAGTGGGAATCACAGCACACGATTGTATCAAGTTAAATTAAAGTTGAAATAAATTTTAGCAGTAGTTACCTGCTACTAGGCAGTCTCTATGACTGCAAAAAGGTAAACTAAAATTACTTCCATTCAGTATTAAAGATGTTTAGGAAAGCTACTGAAACCAGCATCCTTTGAGGTCCAGATGAGATTGCTGCTTTCTCCTTTGCAAATTCATCCAGTTTGAAGACTGTGTTCCCCAAAGAAACATATGCACATGGGACACCAGTACTAACAGCCACACAGACTGGTGTTGACAGGGCACTGCATTTAGCAGCACACACATGTAGTACTGCCAGAGCTCATAAAGGGTGAGTAGAAATGGCCAAGTCCTGCTCCTCATCTCTGACTGATCAGGTTTGAAGTTCACAAATGTAAACACACTTCCCCACGCTATCTAGATGCACAAGCACACTCATACATAGGTCCGTTGAACATCAACAGGGGTCCTCAACACATCTAATATTCACATCCAGACCCTGGGCCCACTTACCCTGTGTGCAGGTCTCATCCTCTTTGATGGCTAGTCCAGTTTGAAATTCACTAATGAATTGCACATATACATGCCCAGGATGAAGTCCCTTGGTTCATCTGTGTGTGTGTTTGGATCCCAAGTTAGGATGGTCAGAATCATTAAGTTCTGCTAGTTCCCTCAGAGCTTTGATACATGCCATCTGAAATCCCACTGGCTCACTTAATCATAATGAATATATTAAATATATCATGGATCAGCATTTAAATTAAACTTTTTTATCAGGTGAGACTGTAATCCAGCTTTACAAAATAAAAGCAGCTATTATTCACTTAAATATTCATGGTGGCAAAAATACTTATTTTAATACACTAATCCAAGAAAAATCAGAAAATAATATTTTTATAAATAATGCTTGATATGTTGTATGATAAATATCAAGTCCATAACTATAAATAGTGAAAATGCCATGTTCCAAACTCCAAATTCTATTAATCATGCAGTAGTTTTCTTACCAATATACCTAGAAGAACCACAAATCAAACTCTATCAAAATTTTTATGAGCTAAGAAATTGTGGAATTAAAAGTATGTGCTCTATACTACACTGTTTATTCTCTTTCATCTTCTTGTGCTTAGTTATAGCTCTGTCCTTTAGGAGCAGTCTGGGAGCAGAAGATCTTTGCACTTGAATATCAAGAATATAGAACATTTCTCAGATGTAACACATAATAAATGAACATATTATAATGGTTATGACCATCTATAGCAATATTAATTCATGGGCTGATGACTATTAACAGCATTAAGTGAATGAAAAAAATAACGAAAAATGTTTCTGCTCTGAAAAGCACTAGTTATGTAGTTGTTGTTCTTCTGTAGCAAGTCATCTAACAAAGTCTTTACTGGAAGCTGAATGGGGCTACAATGGTCTCCTCCTTTATATCTGCAAATTGAAGTGGGGAACAGCCTTTCTCTCCATTTTTAGGTCAATATATGACTGGCAAGATGAAAATCAAGATTTTGGGGAGGAGCAGTTTTTCTGATAATCACCTGTTCTTAAGTATTACTGACAAATGCTAGAAGATATCTTGCTATGCTGAGTTTCAACTAAAGGTGCACCCTAAAATTAACTTATTTTTAGACAAAAAAATTACACAAGTAAATCAAACTTTTAGATAAAACACCAAAACTGTAACGGAAGCAGATATCATAAAAAATGTGAAGTTTTCCAAGCTATCCTTATTTCTAAGGATCATTGTGTATTTATGTTTTTGGGTATTTATTTATTTTATTACCAGGGACGTTGCTGCTCAAGTCCCATAAATCTGAAAAATTCAGATGTGAGAATATATACCTTTGGTTTGTTCCTATAATTTTATTGAAAATTGCTTTCATAAAAAGAAAGTGAAAGTGAATAATATATTTTAGAAAAATAAAAAGTAAATAAGAATGAGTCTTCTTTTTCTCTTTTTTCTTTTTTTTTTAATACCCATAAGAGCAGTATCACTGCTGAGAGCTCAAAACTATGCTGCAGGAACCAGATCTATTATCATTTTTGCACCTATATGACAGTATGAATAAGCTAAATTACATGAAATCTCAAAAACTCTCTTTAATAAAGAAGATTACATCATTTCTGAAAGATGAATCCAAATCTTTAACATTACACATCAACCTAATATTTTCTTTTCTCTGAATTTTTCAAAACACAGTGGATCTTAAAATCAATCCTTAATTTAAAAAATTCTGCTTTATTAAACAGATGATGACATTTCTCAGGCACCAAAGCAAAAAGTTGCAGAAAAGCAAACAATGGTCATTCAGATGAGAGTAATAAAACAGACATAATTCTCTCTGTATCTTGTGTCTGTTCTAGCAAAGAAAAAACCCCATAGTTCTCAAAAACTTCATCCAAATTCTTCTTCAAACATTCCTCTTTTCAAAACAAAGTTAAAGTGCAGCCAGAAATTACAGCAGAAAGTATCCTACTATCAGTGCAAGATATTGAAATTGGAAAGGTTATTTTGTTTTTTATTGCAGTTCATTCAGTTAAGGTCTGTAGAAAATTCTTATGTTTAAAGTTCTTTGCTTTCTCCTCGTAAACCATCTGACACTAAGTAATTGGAATCTATAACATTGATTTGCTTTAATTCATTGCCTTTTTTGTGTCAGCTTCTGAAAAGGTATGTCCAGTTTGCATTTAAAAAGGCTTGATCACTGATTTGGGCTCATAGAACCAAAAATTTTCCATATGCAGGTTTCATGTGTGCTTATTTTAGGTGCTTACATAATAAATGGGTTTCCAGTTCTGAGATATATCTCCTTGTTCTTACAACTGTCAGGATTCAACCAAATTTTTTAATACAAATTTTGCACAGAGAAATAAAACCAGATAAAAATTTATTTGTAAATAAGATGCAAGATTATCAAGTAGTATCAACAGATATTCTTTTTCAAATGTCTGTGAGCATCACTTACTATGCATGGTGTAATACACGTTTTACATTTTCAATTAACTTCACAGTACAAAGTTTAATTGACTACATTATGTTGCATTGTTTGTGCAGCACTATCATGGGCAGGATGGAACAAAGATTTAATATCCTTGGGTTAAGAAAACTCTTATGAGTAAAACATTTTCGCTCTTCATCTTTGGAGATTTCATTTATCAGAGGGAAATGGTCCTTGGGAAAATTTCAGATACTGTCAAAAAATGCCAAGATGAATCTGAGATTAAGTGGGCTTGAATATGTTCTTACCTTTTGCAATAAGAAAGCCCTGTCAATTTTTTTTTTTTTACTTAAAATTTATGGACTCAATCCTACAGAATACACAGATTTGAAAAGCACAATCCTTAGTTACAAACTGGCTCCTAAAGAAACTGCTTGTACTGAGCAATATGCTGAACACATGATTCATGTCTGCTGCTTTCGCCATCTGCAGCAGCACCATTTGTAGCAGTTATCACTGCATCTGGAAGAAAGGTGACTGAAAGGGAAAAATAAATGAATGAAAATGAAATATCCTGCCGTGAAAAAAGTTACTACTACTCACAGATGTCATAATGCTAATTGATCAGCTACTGGTTAAGGTAGAATTCTTCCCCTCAAAATAAAATGTGATTTCTTCCTTCATTGCTAGGATTGTTCATAGAGAAGGATAAAGAAGGATAAATTGATAGTCTGAGCAGCTTAGCTTTTCTCCACACCCAGTCAGTAAAAGAAATGATCAAAAAATAATATTGAAACCCCTTAGCAGCTTATAGGGATATAGAATATGGACAAAATAAGATTGTACTTGCCTGTGGATAGTCTAGTTAAATCCATGTACTTCAAAAACAAAGGGAGTTCTTCAGTTACAGAAGCATTCCGTGCAAACATACAGAATATAGAGCACATACATGTGCATAAATATGTTTATCTAGTAAATATAAATATGTGTATATACAAGAAAAGATGGAGATTTTAAAAGTAGAAATTCCAGAAGAATATTCCAGGAGCAGACTACTGATTAAGAGTATTCTGTATGTTTGCAAAAGTGTTTGCATGCCTACTTAGTTAGTGTGAATATTAACAGTGAATCAGACATTGCTACAGTGACCAATCTTTCAAGTGCAACAGTGCATAAAAATACTTGCACATACATGCATTTATTATAAGTGAAAAAGAATTGATTTTGCAAAGAAATAGAGGCATTCCATATTTTCTCCATTTTTTAAAAAGAGCCCTTTTAGAAATTTTCTTCATGCTTGAGCTATTAATCTTAAAAATTCTGTCAGAGAATGAAAAAAAAAATAAAAACTATGAAGGGATGATTAGTGCAAATAATAAAATATTAATATACTAAAAAAAAAAACAACACAAATTTGTGGTAAAATCCAATGGTGATGGAGGATTTTTGGTTTTTTGCTTTTTTGGGTTTTTCTTACATTGCCTGGACCGTTTTCCCTTTCTAAGGCATTAATATTAAAAAATGTGTAGATGGTTTAAGTCTGTAATAACAGTACCCTTATATATTAGTATCATATCGAGTGTGTCAATACAACTCCTACATGCTTAGGGACAGATTCATATGCATTTAGCAAATGTCTAGCCTCTGACAGGTTAGACAGTAGTACAGCTCCCGAGGGCCTGAATTTGCAGGAGCTGCAGGTAGAACTGTATAGATGCTCTAGTGTCACTGAAGCATGTTTACCATGTTAGAATGAAGAGAACAGAAAGAAAGGTACAGTTGGGAAATTACTTTAAAATGGTGAAAACTGCAGTATTCAACATACTGCAGATAACACTTTACCTTTATGAAAAGTGTGTTGTGCCATTTCTACTACATGATTGTTTTTACTGTTCAGCTTTTGTGTGCTTACAGCACTGAGATTTATTATCTGCTTCTAGTTGCTCTTCAAAGTAATTCTCAATCCATATAATTTTCTTCATTAGCTCTCCCCTTGTTTCTCTCCTTCACCCTTAATCTCCCTTGCTAACCTTTTCGGTTTAATTTTCTTTTCCTCTTTAAACGTTGTATCCAAAATGCATCCACCACAGTTTTAAGAGTAAAATCCCCAGGCGTTCACCTTTCCGTTCTTCAATAAAATCCACTTGCAAAGCGTGTAACTATCTCAGCATGTTATTAGTCAGTGTTGAGCAAAAGAAATGCTGCAGTGCTAAATGGAGTCATTAAAATGCCTAGTGACAACAATAAGTGCTTGAGGAAGCTGGTGTTTCCCATTTGCTAGTCTAATAGCTATATTAGGGCCATCTTTCTTTCGTGGAGAAGATAAAAAGAAAATATTCAGTATTTGACGGTTTTCCTTCTCCTCCATTGCACCGCTTGTGCCCTGACTTTATTCTCCCTCTGCAGCTTTATACACACTGCTGGAAAACCACAAAGTCTGGCTCTCTTTCCTTTTAAGCCAATAGTAGTTTTAACATCAGCTTCAATGAACTGTGAGTATCAGGTTCTTAGAGAAGGAAGCAGGTTCTCCACTGAGTAAAGTGCTTTCTGTCTCAACGAGTGTTACGTGCATCAAGCCTATGTATGCTTGCCCAGCACTCTGGTACAAAGAGATACCTTAGGTGGATCTAAATAGGCTAGTCAGGTTACCAACAGAAACATAGGTATGTTAGCACAGCACTCAACACAGGTTTAATTGACCTTGATGAGAAGTGGGATATCTTGAGGCACATAGGGTGCTTGTTCAGCTGCACTGCTTTCAGCAATTTAGTTAGATGTTTCAGAGCTGTGTCCTGTAGTATGGTACCCCACTGTGCCATGGAGATACTACTCACTAGTCAGGAAATCAACAGCACTCTTATTGGATTCCATGTGGTATGTCTATCCTGATGGAATATTTTACAGTCTTCTACTGAAAATGATGGGGTTTATTCTGGCTTTAGTTTTTGAGTGGATGGTGGTTTATATATAAACATTTTATTCAATACATTATTCTTTTGTGAGAGTTTAAAATATATAAGAAACAACTAAATGAGCACGAATCTTGTGTTTGTTTCTTCACGGTGATATAAAGTTTAGAGTAATTCAAAGAATTTAACGTTAAGATTCGTTCCCATGTCTTCAAACAATTCCCCTGAAATTATTTGTTAAGCAGAAGCATCAATCAGGGAGATGAAGTAGGGAAGGTGTATGTAGGAGAAGAAGATGGAACCAAAAAAAATAAATACAAAAATTTGAGTATATTTTAAACATAAATTTCTCAGTTGTGTACCAAAATCATCATAGAGCATACGTCTGTGCAAGCCTAAGAATATTCAAAAAAAAAAAAGAAGTCAAAATTCAGGTCACTGAATGACCCAATTACTAGCTTTGACCTCATGTCTGCATCTCTCACTGGACATTCATTTTAACATTCCTGTCACACCATTTACTCTAATTTAAACTGTACTAACTGACAGAATAAATTATGCAATATAACCTTAAGCAAGGAATTGTTAAGAGAGTTGGTATGTCCTGTCATTAAGCATCTGCTACTAGGAGTCATGCTAAAGGCTGAGCTAGAATCTCCAGACTGGACAAAAAGAAGTGTCTGATAATAATTATATCTGTCATGAAATTAGGGGAAAATTTGTCACATTAGAGGAAATGCCCAAATAGCATAAATATATTTGTTTGTTTCTGAAACCTTTGAGAACAAATAGGACTGTAGATGTAACTTTCTGTGACAAATGATGAACAACAAAATTAAATTGTTGATCTTGTCCTTATTGGATTCTAACCTCAGATAGTATGTGCAGCAACATTTAAATGTCATGTCTTTTGGCTTGTGTTCTACCGCATGTAACTGAAGGATTTTTTTTTTTTTTTTGCATAATGACTGCTCTTTCTATTGAATTATGCAGGTTTTCTTTGGTAATTTTACTAAAATTATAATTTCTTCTCTTAGGGAAATGATATGCAGAGCACTGGCACATATAACCTTTGCATTTTTTTAGGACACTGATGCTTAAATGATGAAATTGGTTTAGATGTCATGTAACTGTCAACTAGTCCCTCTCAATGGCCTCTTCTATCCGTAGTTTCTTCTAAAACTCAGAAAAGAAAGCACAAGGTCTCTCTCACTCAAGAATCAAATTTGTTTTCCAGAATTTCTTTTCAGTAATGTGAGATTTTTACATACACGGGAATTTATTATTTTTGGTTTTATTTTTATAAAACTTGGTGTTGATATCATCAGTTTGAACTGAAATGTATCCACCCTAACTTTAGACACCTACAGTTAGATGTGAATAACTCGGTTACCCTGTTTAGTCCTCTTTTGCCAGCCAGATAAGTTGTCCCCCTTAAAGGTGCCTATTCATGTGCATTGACTATAAAGCATAGAGATAAATTTTACCACTGCAGTCAGTGATCAGTCTTGAGCATGATCGCTGTAAAGTACCCATTGACGAATATATTTTCTTTGTGGATATCTCCTGTCTGTGGAGGTCACCTCAGCCCTTTATGTTGCATACAGAAAGAGCAACAGTAGCATCTTTAAAAATGAGATAAAGCTGAATCTTTTTGAGTAAGGACATTTAATTGCCCGTATAATTATCCACTTAGAATATAAAGGATTAATATTTCAATTTGGATTGACTATTTTTTTGATCTGTACTTGGTCTTTTATTCACATGTTTTCCTACTGAGTAGTTGCAATTGTAAATAACTGTAAGATGTACTCTTGTAAGTTTTTCAAATCTATCTTACTGCAACGTATTTCAAAAAAATAACCCAGTACTGAACTTTCTATTTGTATTTTTTCTTATTCCATTTTGTTCTTAGGAAAATAATAATAACAAAAATATTACAAAGAAGGAATATTTGTCATTTGTCTGTTTCTGCCAAAACTATGATGATCAGTTATCACTCACTGTCATTTGCTGACCTGGTCCAAACATGTTGAGAAAGCTCTGGATAGACTTAGACTGAAGCTAAAGGATTCGGTTACTATTTTCAGAAGTCCCACACTATGTTACTCTACTATGAACACTGAATTTAACATTTTCAAAAACTCTCTCTCTATTGTGCAGAATATTAATTATAAAACAGTTTCAAACATGGATCCTTAATATATGTAGGAAGAAAAAAAGGGGGAAAAAAAACCAAAATCCAACAACAGTCACTATTTCTTTCAGTTAAAATAAATTAATAAAACAAGACATGCATATAGTAAAAGAAAAGAAAAGATCCAGAAGAAAATGAGTAAAGCATGAAAGAAAATTTTAAGTGGTGTTGCAAATGACAGAATCATGGAGGTGAGGTTGGTAGGGTCCTCTGGAAGTCATATGGTCCAACAACCCCTTTGCTCAGGCAGGACAACCTTTAGTCGGTTGCTCAGGACTGTGTCCAGACAGCCTGTGAGTATCTGAAAGGATGGAGATTCCTCAACCGCCTTGGGCATCCTGTTCCAGTCCTCAGTCACTGTCATGGTGAAGGTAGGGTGTAAAGTGATGAAGACAGGTTATTTGCTGTGTCCTCCTGTATTGTCCCTCCAGGGGATATCAGGGTGGTGGAAGTGCTCCATGAGGACCAGGGCCTGTGAATGTGAGGCTTCTCCTACTTTTCCTGATCCATCTGCTCTTCCTGGTCTATTGGCCTTTAGCAGACACTCAGTATAATGTCACCTTTACTTGTCTTCTTTTCATTCCTAACCAATAAGCCCCTTGCTCCTCATCCATCTCCAGGCAGAGCTCCATACACTCCAGCTGTTCCCTCACATACACAACTCCACCTCCTCATCTTTCTAACCTGTCCTTCCTAGGGAAGCTTCATTCCTCAATTGTAGCACTGCAGTCATGGGAACCATCCCACCCTGTCTCATGATCCCAGCTAGATCACAGCCCTGCAACTACACAAAGATCTCTAACTCATAATGTTTATTCCCCATACTGTGTACACTAGTGTGAGCTGACCTTAGTTTGCAAGACAGCAGCCCATTCAGTATATTACTACGTACTTAATAGGAATTGTTTGACACCAGTGCATGCCTATGATAAGCAAATATAAAGTTTGCATTGCCTCTTAAGAAAACAAATACCCCCTCTCCAAATCTGTGTTGGGATCTAACCAAGGAATCCCAATGATTTAGTAACGATGATCTATGGAAAATAGAAACACTGCCACTGAATTGAGCTGGCACGGATGAAATGTATTCAGGATTCTATGTGATAATTTAACTGTCTCACTGTGCAGGAATCTTCCACATAGAGGCAAATTTTATTAAATACGTACACATATCTGGCAAACACAAAAGCTAGAACTTTCACTTTTTTTTTTTTAAGTCTGGTAATGCAGCTTAACTTTGTTCTCTTTATTGTTAGTTACGGAAATATTCAATTTAGCTTTTAAGAGGGTAGTATAACCTCCCCAGAAGCAAATTCCAGATGATCACATTACTATATTCTCTGATATTCTTATTGGCCAATGTACTCCAAACAGTAATTTTGCATAACTTGTTTCTGTCTCCTCTCATCCTAAATCAAACTGCATGACAGTGCAACATGCATTGGACTGGAAATGAATTGTCTTCTGCAGTCCTTAAGCAAGATGCACTTGCCTTTGCATATGTCCCTTCAATTATGTCAGGGTAATAATTTTGCTAATTCTAGGGTTATTTATCAAGCATGCAAACATCTGTCATTTCACAGTAACAGAATCTAGTAACAGGCAAGTAGTGACAAATCCCTTGAACATCCATTTTTTTGTTTTATGAGGGTTTTTAATGCTCCATTTAATGTTAGAAACTTAAAAGTGCATTTATTAGAAATATGGAGTTCACGTTAATAAACATAGAATGTAATTTGCTCAAATTGATGATCTAGTTTTAGATACATTGCAGGCATGCCCCATAAACAAAAACAGAATTTTAATATTCTTATGCCAAATCAAGATGTGCTGAAGAGTGTATATACAGATTAAAAAGTAATGAAGACCTAATTGTAAGAATCTATTTTTAGTTCAGAAAGACTTTTTTCTTACATTTTAACTATGTCTCCCAACAGTTTCATAGTAATAAATGTATTTTCATTTTGTCATAAGTCATACCTTAGCACTTAGATGGGTCATCACTACATAAGAAGAAAGATTAAACTGTAACATCTCAATATGTAATTGACAAATTTTCCACCAAGATGATATATTCAGGACGTAATAAAAGAAAAATAAAATTAGTTGCATATAAAAGATGTGGGTTTCAAGTGTACAAGAGATGGCATGCATCATCTGTTGTCATCCCTAGATAGTCACTGCACACATTTGGTGCCTGGAGATTATTAAGTTGGCTAAAAATATCTAGAAAGACTAGAGAAGTTTTGTTGAGAGCGTGAATCAATTTTAGACTACCAGCAGTGGATACTTATACACATAAGGTAGTTTTTTATGCCACATACGAAGCTAATCCACTCAGGAACAAAATTTTAAATGGTGGGAGGAAGACCCTGAGCACAGAAAATGCATTTAAGGTTATCTACATTTGCACACATGATGTGAATTTCATAAAGGAGTGTCTTCATTTAAATGAAAAACTATGATACACTGCTTAACTTGCAAATGCTTACAAAAATTGTACTGAAAATATGGAAATTTCACATAGAAATTTAAATTTAGAGATACAACAATTGGGAGATGGCCTCTCATTTATTTAGAAGTAGTGGTTCAATCACACAATTACATGAAAAGCACTGTTGAGCAATCAGGGCTGCCACAGCCACCACTAGTCATTTGGATCAGGGTATAGTCTATGTAATCTATTTGAGTGAGGTGTTTAATTTACATCTAAATTTTAGGCATATAATAAATCCTTCTGAAGTAAATGATTGCATAGTAACTTGAGTGGGGTCTTGAAGCACTCTAGATGAAAATTTTTGCCTGTATAAATTTACCTACATATTGATACTAGTGAGTATTGACAATAACAAAGCTGAGTTTTTGAAGGAAATTTAGTGTCAAGTGGGTATATATAAACCAGTGTGTGTCAGCTGGGGATTGGAAACAAACTTTACTAACATAAAAAGTAAAAGAAGAAATTATATAATAAGACATAATTTTGTTTACTCTATTCTAAAGTATCCAGTATTGAACCATTTGAGGGTGAAGATTCTGGATTTTTTTAGACCCATCAGAAAAACTTTAGGTCTTCACTTTTTCATACAAAGTGTCAGCCCTCCTATTGTTAAAGGTAGGTAGGTGTTTTCCACTATTTTTTCCAAGCATTTAATTTATTCTACCTCCTTGAAAGACCTCATGAATTTTTTAAAGGACTCTTAAAATAAATGGGCTCATTTAATAAGACAGTTTTAAAGACATAGTTGACTCCAGATAGATTTGCATCACATTTTAATTTTTTAGTATTTTAGTATATCATAATGATGAATAACTTGGGTTGGTGGGATTTGGTTTGGGTTTTGTTGGGTTTTTTATATCATCATTTTTCAACTTAGCAAAACTGAGGTATTTGATTCAAAAAGCTCCTAACAGGTAATAATTACCAAAAATCAGCCCCTTCACAATAATCACCCATATTTCTCCTGCAGTGTTCCCAAATTAAAGTAAAACCTCTTACCTTTCAGCAGAAGAGGCAATAAGAAGAGCATATATTTTGAGTAAACTATCTCACATGTACTGTGGGGTAAAAAAATACATATATGCATTTGTCCTGGTTTCACTATTAACTTAAAGTTTACATTAAAGACTTGAGTTATGAAGTGGGATGACATTCACTTCTCAGGCAGTTTCAAAATTAACCTATTATCCCAGCACTTCATTATGATTTTTTGATTTTCATATAAATTCATGAGATAAAATAATAGCTCAAATTATATCTCTTTCTTTTGGTTTAATTAAAAAGGCAAATTAGAACCCAATATAAATATTGGTTTATATATACCATATTTTTTGTGATGCTGCTGCTTCTAGTATTTTCAGTAGCTTGTTGCATAAAAGTCATTTGAGTAGAAGATCTGTGTTATTTTAACAAGAGACTAGTGGTTTGCTAAAATATTTCTTTGAGATAGTAAACTATTAAAAATGCATTAATGTAATTGCAATTCTGGATGAAGAAATACATTTTTTGACTTCTTTTCAACTAGCAGACATCTTTTCTTCAGAAGAAGAGTAAAATTGGTGCTAAAACAAAAAGAATTTCTTCTCTTTTTTATGTTCATGATCAAAGGCTTTTTAATTTTCTTCTCATTGCTACCATTATTAGTAATACTGAACAGTTTCAAAGATAATTCATCTACCCTGTCCATATTAATACTACCACAAAAGAAACTATATTTGGGGATAACTCCTAACTTCTGTTTATATTAGCTAAACTAGTCAAAAATAGTAGACAGTACCAAAGTAATTTCCAAGAATATTATAAAATAATCATATATACAATTTGTAGAATATTTTTAATAATCACTCAGTTTAAATCCTAGACTTAAACCTTCTAGAAGACTTTTTTTTATTTGAACATTGACATGCAAACTACAAAGAATTTTAAACAGCTTCTTTATAGTTATTTTGCAGATTCATTTACAAATTAATTGACAGCTTCTTACCTACATTTTGTTCATTTGTTATACAATCTTTTCCACTAACATTTCAATTAAATGCAGATCATTTGATGAGTCAGATATAAGGATAGGTTGTGAAGTGACAACCTCTACAAGTTTACTTTTTTAATTCTTGTTGCATCATCTAACATTAATATTTTACCATGTTTATGTACCTTGATGTCCCATCTACAGATCCCAGCTGAAGACAGTGTTTAACTTTGCTCAAATGTTCAACAGAAGAACAGAGGGAAGACCATCTTATTTAGAGCACTTCAAAAATTTCAGACGTTTAGCTTTGTATTATTCAGAAAGAGAAAGTTACTCTGCTTAAAACCATACTGTTTCTGTGAGGTTTTGTGTGGATTTTTTAAAATATAGGTAATAATTATTTAAAACCTACAGAATGAGTACTAATGTATCTAAAATAGTCCCTTCTTGTTATTATTGATTTATTTTCCCTTTGAATTTTCTTTACTAAAATATTTATTCCTAGTGTGTTTTAAGAAACTGTTGAACAGTGTATATTCTACTAGGTATGTTTTTCAATTACGATTTTAAATAGATAAGATATATTTTTTGACCAAAAATTATGATCTCTCTCATTAGTCATCACATTCATTTGGGGCCATATTTTGATAATATTTAATATCTTTCAATTGTGTTAGAAGCCCTGATATTTTCCTTTTTTACACTCACAGCCTTTCAGCAGATTTTGATGTATTTACTTTCCAGTCCACAGAGCAATTTTATACAACTACAAACAATAACTTCTTTTTCCATTGTAACATCGTACTGAGTAGTGAATAAAGTGAATTATTACTCCAATCATGTGAGCTATACCACCTAATCTGTTCTTTCATTTCAATTAATAAACAATTAATATCACCTTCAGTTCTTCCTGTTCATTCAGTATAATTCCTGGAAAAATACACAAGCATACAAGATACGTGGGAAATCTGTCTATTAACCTCTTCTTTCTCAAACTCTTTATTAATACTCCTGTATTCCATAATTTCAGGTGACTTCAGAAGTTGTTGTACCTTATGCTCATTGGAGGCTTTTTGTCACTTTTCTTTATTTTTTTTTCCCCAAAGATTCCACTATTCTGAAATGAGATCTATTCTTGTTCATGTTGTAAGAAAGACTATGTATTTCAGGCTGAAGGAGGAAGCAAGGCTAATATTGTACGACTCATGTGCATCTATTTTTCTCTGGGAATAACCTTCAACTTGCTAGCATAAACAGAACTCAAGTTCCAGATTTAATAATCTTTGATACCAAAATTATATAGTAACTTTTAATTAATTCAAGATAATATTTGGTGTGTCCCTCACACTTAGTGGAATCCAGAAACCAGGATTATCCATTTTTGGACAGCTGCTCTAACAACTGGGCTATTGCAGAAAAAAAAAAGTTCATCTGCAGTACTTTTCAATATTTTTCGCATTTTTGATCACATTTTGTATGAAGTTTGCTGAGATGCAAGTCTATTCCCTTAACCTGGTTCACAACAGAGTAGTAAGAGTGAGAACAATTCTTTTTCCTGGAACGGTCTCTTCTTAAAACTCCTAGGTACCTGAAAGTAAATACTGAGAGAAATCTGAGGCTAAGCCTAAACAGGGGAGTAAAGGGAAAAAGAATTTTTTTAATGAGCTTTGTGAATTTTGAGTGCACAAATCCTAACTTATCCAGAACATAGACAGATTACAGCTGCTAAACTGTCAAGTGCCAGATAATATTTTCAGCCACAGAAACTAATCTGTGCTTACTAAAAAATTGTTGGAATGATCCCTGCCATAACTGACCTGTGCCAACTATCAGTGTTTCAGCTTGGTTTGGAAATTGGCCAGTTTATTGGGTCATGCAACCTTTAGCGGTAAAAGATTTTAACAGTATGAGAGAGTTCTGCTCCATAGTCAGCAGACTATGTCAGCTGGCCTCCACACAGAGAACAGACTTTGGCATACTTAGTCTGCTAAAGACACATTGCCACTGCATGAAGTGTTTTCTTTCAAAATTTGATGAACAGTGCTACAGTGCCCACCCAAAGAATTTTAAATACAGAAATTCAAAGTTGTTTGTATATTTTTTATGAATAATGATACCCTTACCATTGTTCTTGGTTTGTGTATTTTTCCTTTAAAAGAGAGTGACTGTGACAGAAAATTCTTCAGAGAATAAGATTAGACCCAGTACTGATCCCTGGGAAATGCCACTGACTACAGGTCTCCAACTGGATTCTACTCTGCTGATCACGACCCTAAGAGCTCTGTCATTCAGATGATGATCTAATGATGAATTCTATGGTGTTAGAAGGAGAGTTTGAAAATGTCACCATTAAGACCCCTTAAAGATACATTAAAATAATACTTCTATGATAAAGAATCTTCTTTCAAATGTTTACAACACCACCATGATGTTGTAGGATGACATCAGTCCTTATAACAAGACCAGTAAACCCAACAAGTTCACTTGTGGACTTCTATTCCACTTGTACAAGTGACTTGTGACTTCTATTAAAACCTATTTCTATGTGCACACTAGAATACTGGTACACACTTTCCAAAGGAAGATAATTTCAAGAGTCGATGCCATAATGCTGAAGTTTAGAATATCAAAATAAGCAAGAAACAAACTATTTTCTCAAACTAAAATTCTTCAATGGAATTTTAATTCCTTTAATCCTTTACAATCTATTTACATATCTAATAAAGAAAGCTAAACTAATGAGTCATGGAGTGCAATACTAAACTCAATACTGTTTTATGTTGATCAATATTACAATTTATTTAATGCAATTCAACTTCTTTTGTAATTTTTGTCTACTGAACAATGTTCCTTTAAGTTGACTTGCTATTTATTTAATTATTGCAGGGAGATAGACATACAAATTAAATTAAATCCAAATACTTTGACGCATGGTAGGCATTTAGCAGCTGCTAATGCGAAACACTAAATTGAACTGAATTTAAACAAGAGTTTTAGAAACCCTCCCTAAATTAAATTGCTTTCCTTAATGCTTCTGCTGTTATTTTTACTTTTCTTTCCCCAGAAGAATCTTTCAAGGGAAAAACTTTCAAGGTAGCTAACATTCACTTTTTGGGCCTGTTACAGTGGGCACAATCATACCCATGAGCAGAATCTCTCAATATGGGTTTTTTTCTGCATCATTATTACCCATACTGCTATTCTTTTGGGATTTTTAGGATATTCTTTAGGATTTGTTTCCATAATTGAGCTAGATGCATTTCAAAACTAATGCTATAACACCAAAAGAAAGTGTCAAAATAATTAACTATTGAAAGCATAAAATAAATCTTAAATTTATGTTTGCATTGTTAGGTACATTTATGTCTTTTTATCAAGGAAAAGAATCCAACAAATCTCTTTATTTAGCAAGTTATCACATGCAGACCTGTTTTCTTGCATTTGCCATTTATAATACTTGCTGTTTATAACATCTGTATCATGAGTAGTTTTTTATCTATTAAGAATTCTCATAGCATTACTTTAAGGCTAAAAGATTGATGGTTTTATTCTCTTAATCTATACATCAGGGCTTTTCAGAAAATGCATCAGATTTGTTTTTAATAAAAATATTTGTCTTGCATTATTGCAAAGAACAGTAAGGTACCAGGACATAGTTAAGTAACGATAATTCAGTATCTAAAAACCAAAACCAAAAATAATTAAATTATTTTAAGAAAATCTTTTGATTTTAAGGGGTAATGCATTGATTTTGAATGCTTGGAATTTACTATTAAATATCTGGCTTCAAGACAGAATACTTTTCTACAACAAACATTTTTGTGGGCACATAGATCCCTTAAATGACTGTGCTTCACCCACTTAATGGGTGAACAAGATTAAGAGGAAAGATACTATTTATTTAATTTTTTTAAGATGACATATGATATGAAAGTATTAGAAAGCAAAAGAGGTGAATTAGAAAAAGTGATAGTTCAGATCTAATAATATCTTTGAAGAGTTTTTAATTATTTAAAGTCAAAATACTAAACTGCAAACTATTTATGGGGCAGAAAGATGTATCATAGAAAGCTGTACCATATTACTTATCAATGAGACAATTACTCCAGGTACTTAACTAGATAACCATAGTAACTATTCATCAACTAGTTAACTGTTCCCAGTATCATCATTAAAGTGTGCTGATCTTTCCTAGTTTCACTGTATGATTTTCAATATTCATGGGAGTAGCATGAAGTACAGCTGATATTTCTTTTCATAGATGGTGAAACATGACTCAATTATGTTAGCACTTTGATTCTTATGAAATGTAATATACCTAATAGGAAAAAAATCACAAACTTACAGGGTATATTTAGTATATCCACAACAAACATTATTGTTTTCTGCAAGAATAATGCTTTATTTAGACACAGAACTGAAGATTTTATTTTTTTTTCACACAAAGGAGATACACATGGTTCTTGTATGCCTTGGCAACAGGGCTTTGACTGATGCAAACCTACAGTGACTTCAGAAAGTCTCAGAGCAAGCTACCAGTCAGAATTGGAGCACAATTCTGATATCCCTACTTACCTTTTTATCTCTGGACTAAAATCTCAAAGCTACTTGAGCTGCATAATAATTATCTATACATTTTACCTTTCATGTTTATTGTAAAGGTTTATCTTGAACACTCATCACAAATAAAGTGTCAAAGGTGTGCTGAATTACTCTATCACTTCAGGAAAACATTAAAAATGCAAAATTAAGCTATTTCATAGCTTCTCAGTCATCAAGGCCAACTCTTAAATGCCTATTTTTAAGAAGTATGTATTTCCATAAGTTAGTGACTTGATATCCTTATGAGAGTACCTTTTTCCTTTTTTCTTTCCTTTAATCTAAAGATATGATGCCAAAATTCTGTCAAGACAAATATAAAGAGTACCCTGTAGTGCTTTCTAAAATTTTATTGCTGCAATTAAGAAACCATAAAGCTTTCACAGGGCGTTGACTGTGTTCATGTAAAAGTGAGAAGGAAACAATTAATTTCTACGTTACCTTCAATGGCCAGACCACTGTGAAAGATTTGACCATTCTTTCTTGATAATTTTTTCATTAACAAAAACACATAAGAGGTGCAAAATATATCTTCTCATATTAAAAAGAAGGGGAAAAAAAACCACAACAACCTAAGTCAGGCTAAACTTTGTGGTATGTGAAAGCAAAATCTAAGCGTAGAATTTTTAATTCCAATATCAATATTCATTAAAGTTTTGTACAGCCTACCTCAAAGCTAATCATGGCATACTGTAAAATAATTCTCCAACTAGTTTTTCCCTGTCATTTATATAAGCATAAGGGAAAACCTTTTACCATTCTTTGAGTCAAGAAAATGCAAGCATCAGAGTAAAGAGATACACAGCAAACATTGACAGAAAGATTAAATGTCCTAACCCAACAGGCAGCTAAGGTAGAACACAGGACCCATCAAGATTGCTTCCGTCTCTTCACCTACCCTTTGATTCTGGCTTTTTTGATTAAGGTGTCCTTGTCACAGAGGTCAGTTTAATTCTATCACATCCAAATATTCTAGGTAAAGCATGCTGCACATGTGCAGACTGTAGGCTCATTTGTTACATTATTGTTTGCTGTCACTTTTGAAGGTAGGTGTCCGTTTGAAGAATGTGCAGTGGTTGGAGGGTCAGGGGATTTACATAAAGCTTGGAAAGATCCTCTTTAGGCACGAAGTGTGGGATGCTACTCCTGCCTGTGCACACTGAAAGCACACAGGGTTCACTTCATGGAAAATGAAGTTGTAATACCTACGCCTAGCTCCCTGTTTGCTTGTTTTTCCCCTGAACAATAACAGCTTAGCAATACTTTCAGTGAATTCAACATTAAACTTTGATTTACTATTCTGTTGCCTAATTTTTTTTCTCACTTGTGTCATCATGATCTGCTGAATTGTACTATTTCATTTTCTGATCAAGGAAAACTCTACTTTGAAGGTATTTAGGTTTCTTGCTGTTAGCTTAGCAAACATAACCTTCAGGACCGTAAAAATGTGGTGCAAAGTAAAACTTTGGTTTAATCACATTAAGTGCTAACATAATTATACCAAAGACATGTAAGTGTACGCAAGAAGATGGGAGGGAGTGACTGAATATTTAAATAAAGATTAGATTTTTTTTCATAATTTGACCAATGTTTGTTTTTTTGATTGGTTGGTTGGTTGCTTGTTTTCTTAAATGGTTTCTTGCTTGGTTTTTTTAAATGGAAAAAGGACAATTATCCTTACATTGGAAAAGTTCCTGTGAAATGAATATTCCTGTACTTCAAAACTTTCACATCTTACTGAGTTTCTGTGACTAAAACATAAAGATATTCAATGACTTTTGTGGTTTTGTAATAATGCACAAACTCATCACCTGCTTTCTGAAGCTGAAATGTACATAAACAATTATATACTCTGTATATATGTCCAAGTAAATATAATACTAACTTCACACAGAATAACTTCTTCATTTATGTCAAATGTCGGGAAAAAAATCAAGGAGTAGTAAATAAGCATCCATGACTCAAACACATCAGGAGCTGCATGCAGTGCTCCAAGTGGGGTCTCACAATAGTGGGGTAGAGGGTCAGAATCAACTCCCTCAACTTGCTGGCCATATTTTTTTTGGTGCAGCCCAGGTTGGCTTCCTGTGCTGCAAGCACAAGTTGCCAGCTCATGTGCAATTTTTCGTCTACTAGTATTCCCAAATCCTACTTTGAAGGACTGCTTTCAATCCATTCATCCCGCATCTGTATTGGTACTGAGGATTGCCCTGACACAGGAATAGGACCTTATATGTGGTCTTGTTGAACTTTATGAGGCATGTATAGGCATATGCACGCCTCATAAAGTCCCTCTGGATGGCACCCCTTCCTTCTAGCACATCAACTGCACCAGTCAGCCTGGTGTCATTTGCAAACTTGCTGAGAGTGCACTTGATCTTCTTGTCTGTGTAATTTATACTAAATTGTGTTGGTCCCAGAAGAGACCTTTGAGGGACAACAACACATTATTGATTTCATCTTGGACTTTGAGCCATTGATTGTAACACTTTGGACGTGGTCATCCGGCCAATTCCTCATACATCTAACAGTCCATCCATCAAACCCATATTTGTCCAATGCAGAGGGAAGAATGTTGTGGGGGAACACATCAAAGACCTTACAGAAGTACAGGTAGATTACAGTCATAGTTCTTCCCTTATCCTCCTATGCAGTCAGTCCAGAACAATTCTTCTAGAAGGATCTATTCCATGGTCTGTATCAGGCATGGAAGTGAGGGTCTGGCTGAAGGTAGTTCCCAGGGTCTGCCTATATACTCATTATAAAAATAGGTGTGATTTTTCCCTTTTTCTGGTCACTGCAGACTTTGCTTTACTGCCATGACTTTTAAAATATTATGGAGAGTGTCTGGGTGATTTCATCAGCCAAGGACTCTGGGATACTTCTTGTTGGATCTCAAGGATTTGTGTATATTCAGGATCCTTATGTGATGTCAAACCTGATTCTCACTTATGATGGGAGGAATTTAATTTTCCCAGTCTCTGCCTTGAGGTTCAGGGGCTTGATAGATATGTGAAGAGAGAATATAATTGAACAATGAGGTAAAAAAAATTGTTAAGTACACTAGTCTTCTCCATGCTTGTTCCTGCTACTCCTTCTGTCTTATTTATGAGAAGGGAAATATTTTCTTTAATAGTACTTTTCTGGCTCACATACATGTGGAAGCCCTACATATGTAGGATGAGTGTCTCTGTCTCATTATTGGTAAACATAGATATAGGTAACAAAACTTTCTTAATTAACATTTTGTTGGCAGAATAAAACTTCAAAAGGTAAAGGCTACCTCATTCTCATCAATTATTAGCTATGCAGAAAAACTAAATAAACTGTTTAAAGATATTCTGAGATTGGGGAAAAAAAGAGAAATATTGTTTCCATTTTATAGATATTTAATTAGTGAATTAAGATATTAAAATTACTGTGAGAGTTTTTAAACCAGACTTTTTGAGTTGCAGGATAATTCTTCATTTTTTTTCCATGCTAGAATAGTTACAGCATAATAGTCTTAGACTGTGGTGGCAATGTGGGCAAAGGCATTTCAACTCAGGAGATTTTACTTAATTGGATTTTCTTCCAGGTACTACCAAATGTGTGGGTTTGGGTTTTGTTTTTTGGTTTGTTTGTTTGTTTGTTTTTAGTTTTGTTTTTGTTTGGGGGATTTTTTGTTTAGTTGGTTGGTTTTTGTTGGGTTTTTTGTTGTTGTTGTTGGCTTGTTCACCCATATTTGTTTCCTTGTGTTGCTTAGACTCTACTTCTATATTTTGTTTCCTAAACTTTTTTGGCTTCTTAATGTCTATCAACATAAAAAATTTCAGGCAGATAAGTAATGGACACTGCAGATATTACGTACTCTGCAGCTGGATAGAGTGATAAAGATGGATGTTTCATAAACAACTTGAAAATTGATTCCCATGGTACTGCAGACAGGAACCATGACCAAATTATATTCTACAGTATTCTGTTCTCAGATCTATTTAGTAAAATCTTCAGCTCCCCTTGCTACTCAAGTGTGTTGGAACAGTCATCATACCTGTTAACTTACATGAGTTATGTAGTCATCTGAAATTTGAATATCTGAAAGATAGCTGCTTAATACCCATTACTAATGTTGGATACTTCCATCTTAAAGGGAAAGACTCTGAAGTTTTTCATATGAAATAAGCCTATACATAAGGGTATTTTCTTATTCTTCTCATCTTAATTAGAGTGGGGTCAAAACATGCGATCAATTTCTTCAATTGGCTGAGGACAGTCACTGTTCAATCTTTCTGCCTCTCATTTTCTCATTCTCAATGATTAATATAACACATCTGTCTGCCTTACAGTCTTCATAATTAAACTCCTCTTTTTGGATTTAAAACAGGAATAGTTGGGGTTTGTTCAGGGAACTGAGTAGTGGAAGAACTACAGTGATGCACTTGCATGCTAGTAGATTCTCCAGAGTCTTTCCTTTTCACCTAAAAGTTGAAATATTGGACAGTCTGTTGTGTCTGAGCAATTGAATTTGTTCAAGGACATATTTAGTTACTATTGTTCTTGGTATGTTTCACATATCAGTCTAGTAAGTAGAATACCCTTCACAAGGCCATAAGAGTAAAGATTACATTTCATTAGTAGGAAAAAATTTAAACTGTATTCTGTGTAGTTCTATTTCACTGCAGATGCTCTGTAATCTCTTAGGTAGTGGTTTCAGAGAACTGCAAATTATTTCTTTCCCTATTTCAATGGACATATGCAGTACATTAGCATAATTTTCACCAGTAAGAAAGTTAGTAGTTCTGCTTAGTTTATGGCTGCTTCCTTAAAAGCAGTCTGAAAGTGTTTAAGATTAAAAATGGCCTATTTTAGTCCACAGGATAAACTATTGCAAAGCTATAAAATAAACATTCATATTACACAAACAAATGCCTAACAAGTTCTGTTGACCCAATATTGAATAATACTGAACATTAGCAAACTCCATGACTTTCCAGTGAAATATTATTAATACATCATCTTGAATGTAGATGTAGGTTTAAAATGTTGAGCTTATCAATAAAAATCCAAAGATTCATTTGTAAAAGTGTATTCTAGACAGTGTATGCAAAATACTGAATATAAGGTTCTACACAGATAAAGGTAATTTAAAGCATTTTCAGAAATTCAAATATATTTTCATGTAGTGCAACCAGGACTGTTCAAAATAGAGGAAGAAGGCACTGACAACTGAATCCACTGTCAGCCTATGAACAGTTCTAGTTTTAGGTTACTCCACAGTACAGTTATTTATGATGCAGAACATCACTGTAATTCCGTTGTCCTATGTGAGTTCAGGGGCTTCCCTGTAAGGCACCATTTATATAAATATGTTGGGTTATAAAAAATTGTTTAGATAGTTCTAAAATTGCTTGCCTGTTAGAGCTGTGACCTAACTTGCAGCTTGAAATTTGGGGGTAAAATCTTTTCAGCAAACATTTCTTCATCAACCTGAGAGGACTGTATATCTAAATGTTTGCCTGTAGCCATATTGGTTGACAGTCTAATACGTTGTAGATGCAAACTTTGCATTTATATCTCAGGGTTTCTATCTACACAGCAAATTTTTGTCACATTAAAATGATACATAATTTTCTACATAAAACATCCCTGATTAAAAATTAAGTCCTTTTCAATTACAACCATAGATTGTAGCAGTAAAATGTAACATGAAAGAAAATGCAATTAAAACTGTAGTGAGCATTTATGCAAATCAAAAGTTGGTAGTGAAGCAAATATAATGAGCTAGTCAAACTGTGATTAAATTAGATTTGTTAAAGTTCTTGTAGATGCATATTTTCACAGAAACCAAAGAAAAGGAAGTTGTTTAATTTAATTCCCTTTTATTGGACCAGATACTGGGATCACTTCAGAATTATTGTGGTCACCCTGAGTTACATGAATATGTGTCTTATTTTTGATACTTCAGTCTCTGAGAATTACAGCCTGATGGTCTTTATACCTGCATGACCTTAGTAGTACAGTCACTCAATCATTAAATCAATTATCTCTAGCCTGAGACAAAGATCATCTATATTTAAATCTAAGGAATTAACCACAAAACCACTCTTGAGATGTTAAGCCTTGCTTTAATTTGTACCTCTCACATGTTGTGATGCATAGGAAAATGTCAGAGTTGTCACAGAAAATCCAATCTTTGAACAAGTCCAAGAGGTTTTCATCTTCAAACACTAAACATAATTTTTATAGCTATCTCCTGTAATGATACTCCTACACCTGCATGGGGATCAGACTTTCATATACAGCCACTGTCTTCATATGCAATATATTTTTGTCCTTTTCAGAAATTCTAAGTATTCCATACTGCATTCAAAATAGACTTCTGTTGCATGAATTTTAATATATAATTTTTTTTTGTGCCAGTCAAGTCAACCTAAAAGTTTGTATGATTTCTCTTTTAGTATTAAACTGAATGGATGATATGGTACTGCAGACTCAGTGCTACAGATGTTCCAAAGAAAGGAAAAATCAATGGTAATGGAGCAGTAAATGCTAAATGCAATGTTCATGATAAAAGTTAATGTTGTAAAAGGAACATCCAATTTAGACGGTGGCGAAATCCAAAGATTTTTGATAGGTTAAATTCAGTACAACTAACAATCTCCATTTCAGACCAGATAGCACAAATGTCAGATCCAGACTGCTATTAAATTTGAAGTGCTTCTTTAAAATAGCTGATCAATATTCAGAATACTAATTTACAAGTATAGCTTCTCAGGAAAGGGGGAAGGAGGAAATACCTTGGTAAATACAGATCACTGTAAATAAGAAAGCTTTCAAGCATGTATTGAAAGAAGGAATAGAAATATGAGGAGAAAAGAAACGGGAGATTAAATGTGTGGTTACTTGTTTTCAGTTAAAGCATTCTTCACTGAGATGTACTTCCTTGATAACTTTTATTATGTTTTGTCTTTGGTTGTTTAAAGGAGAAAATTTCAATAAGATGCCACTTGGCATCTGTAAACTATTTTTCTGTAAAGAAATCTCATGTATTTATATCTCTTTAAGTGTCGTGCAAAACAT
The DNA here is from genome assembly GCF_003984885.1 of Neopelma chrysocephalum. NCBI lineage: Eukaryota > Metazoa > Chordata > Aves > Passeriformes > Pipridae > Neopelma > Neopelma chrysocephalum. Next base: position 828,962 of record NW_020897702.1, read on the forward strand.
AAAGAAAACTAAAAAAACTGGGGATAAACTGAGACACTGGAGATTGAAGGAAGGCTTCTAACTACCAAAGTCTGGCTCTAGAAGAGCATTACAGCTGGATTCATGGACTAAATAAACATTTCTGTAATTTCTAAGATTCATACAAGTTTTCCCAAAACAAATCCATGAAGGATGCAAGTTAACATATTTGCAAAGGAAATTAAGAAAGAAATATGAATTTGCACTGTATTTCTTTCCTTAAATGTTGTGTATGAATGGAGAATGGTCGCTCTTATGCCTGTTCTCACAATATGCATCTTCCTTTCTTAGTGGTAGACTCTGATGATGGTATTCATCCACCAAAAATAGATACTGACTCCTATGTTAGTCATCTTAAATTCCCTTTAGAGTAAATGGAAAAGACTAAGCACTTTCTAGACAGTAATTTATTTTATTCTAAAGTAGGCATATAACAGGTCAGATTAATCACACCCAAAAAGTTCTTATTTCTCCACATTAACTATCATATGAATGCAGGATGGCCAGCTCAGATGTAGATAATTACAGTATTGATGTCTATATCTAGATGACAGTAGTCACTGGATTGCTTACTTTGGATTCTATTTTTATCTATTTAGCAAGTTAAATGCCTAAGACTTTCTACTACCATCAGAAATCACCATCATTGGAATCATCAAAGTTTATGAAAAACAAAATTATGCACACTGAAGAAAGTTATTTCATTAGCAGCCCAGTCCTAAGCTGTAATTCTGTGTTCTGTGTTGGAACACTGACTGAAATATAAAACCATAATCATGACTTGTATCAATACAGGAACCTGGTTTTGAAAAAACTTTCCTATGAAGGCAAGGGGGAGATTAGAAATATTAGAATCAATAAATACTAGAATCAATATGTGTGTTTCGATTAATACAAATGCCCAACAAAAGGTACTCCATAAAAACATTTTAAAAAAATGATTTAAACACTTGAAATTATTTTAACTACAGTAGTTTTCAGCAAGTACTCAAACTTATATGTCTGAGTCTGATGGAGGGGGTTCAATCATTTTAGAAGACACTGAAGTTTTAACAATTACGTCGGTAAAGGATTTATCAGCAAGATGCAAGATATAATATCCAGCAAGTTAAAGGCAAACAAGCTCTTAGAGGACTAAATCACCAAATTTTTTTTTTCATTTTATTTACAGTTAAACATAGTGGTAACAAGACAAGGTTTTTTCCTTGATTGCCGAATGTAATAGTTACAAAGATTCCAGATGCATCCTTGAACCTATCTACTATTTGCCAGTCACTCGGAGAAATTAAGGGACAGGCGGAAGTGAAAAACACTCAGTATTCTTAACTTTATACTTCATAAGCTATGGTAAGATCTTCACCACTTTCTTCAGTATTCCAGAATATAACAATCAAATTATACTGTATTAATAACAGAAAACAAGGAAAAAATACACATCTCTGCATTGTGCTTACACGATGTACATACTGGAGTACTCTGTTACAATATTCCCCTGCAATGATTATTTTAAATTTTTGGCTCCTGCAAACTAGAATCAGTTTGACTGTTTGATAACATCTTGACTGTCAGTAGAGAGTAATTCATTAAATAAATATTCTGGATCCACTTTTTCCTGAAGGGATTTCTTAAGATAAAAGGACCCTAGCTTGGCTTCTTTGACTTTATATCTTCAGGATGTTTATGTCAGTATCTTGTTACTACCTACGATCTTCAATCTTGTTCAGTTACCAGGCAGTATAGCCATTTACTTATCATTCAAACAAAGTTAAGATCATGTTTAGAACAATAGCTTCTAGCTGTTTCCAGCTCCAATCATTAAAAAATACAACATTCTGGTCAATTGAGAGAGTAGTTGCCAGTTTTGTTCAAAAATATAATTTAGGAAGCATAGTAAATAAGAAATTAAGCTGTAATGTAATATAAGTCTTTTAGATTGACTTCCATAGTGCTGTTGCTTGGCTGCTGTGTATAAAAGATAAAAATAATGTATGCAAATTAGATTAAGTTGAAATTAAAGATGTCTAGCAGAGAATGGCTAAAGAAGCCAATTTTATTTTATTGTTTGTAAGTGGATAAAAATTTCCCCTCTACTCCTGAAAACAACAGAAATGTAACTGAGTTCATTTGAGCTTTTCATTCACTTCAAAAATATATCAAACTACTGACAGTTCAAGGTGAATTTTTAATATTTACTTGGAAAGTAACACAAAGCACACAGTTTATGAATAGAGATATTAATTTTAACAGAATTTTGTCAGAAGTAGCTATTTACAACTTTCTCATGCCTTGTTCTGCTCACATTTTCTACCTTTTCACTTACATACACTATTAAGCTGTTGACAATTGCTGATATTGCAGCAATTACACAGATTTTACCTTGGATTGCAAGCCTTCAGACTTTCCATATCACTCCCTTATCTCCCTTTAAAAATGTAAAAGGCTACTCCTTAACATTCTTGATATTTTTCTTTCATACTAAGTGCAAGATTGTTTAAAAAACTTACACATATATTCACAACTGCTCAGATGAATGGTTTGCAGTGACAGGACAGTGCCCTCTGCTTATTACACAATTTGTTGCTTTTTCAGTAAGGTGTATGCATCAGTCATATCCACTTGTAGCCTTTGTAAATTGTAAGATGTATGAGATAAAGCCAATCTTTTTGTTTAAAAATGCACAAAATCTAAAAAAATAAGCTTCTGCTTTTGATGCAAATACAAACTTAAAATACTGCCTGGAAATTCCCCAATGTTTCTTTGAGGATTTTATTGTTCACAGCAGTATTACTTCTTTTGCTTTCATTTTTCAAAAGAGAGATGAAACCAAGTGAGATAAATGAATACATCATGAACTAGCAGGAGTAGCTGCTCTCCTGAGAGGCACTATTAAGGCCCTCTGAGGAGCTGGTTTGTATGTTCACCAGCAAGGACTACATAGTATTAGCCTCTGTGTGTTGCTCAGAGTTGTAAAGGAAATCTGACACAGACTTGGGAAAGTATAAAGTACCCACACCTCTGAAGATCCTATTCAGGTGGCTTAATTTTAAAGTAACTTAAATAACTTCATTATAGTTATCACAGTTTCTGTAGCATTAATACTAAAGCAGCACATGGAATTAACTATCATATCAGTAAATTTCCACATTATTCTTAAGTACTATTTTATATATATATATATAAAATACATATAAGCATTATATATATATTAGTAATATTGATAGATTTTAGTCTTAGTAACTTAGTAACTTGGTTTGGTTTGGTTTTACTTCTCCCTCATTATTGCAGGAGACAGTTTCTCTAGTACCTAAAAATTTTCATTGGGTTTTGTAAAATATTACTACTGAATTTAGTCATTCTGGTCATTCTGCTTGGTGGCTATTATTATTCTTGTTGTTGCTGTTATTTATTTTTATGTGATTATCTCAATAATTTGTGAGTAGATGAATGTGAAACTGATATTTAAATAGAGAATTCCTTGTGGGTGCAGCTTGACAAGTTCTGAAAAGCTCCAGGGTAGGTGTGTTTACAGGGCTTCCAGCATGACCTCATGATCCAATGCCAAGCACAGTGTCATCTTTCTTCCTTGCCAGTGACATAACACTGACTGTTGCTATTTGACTTTGCTTTCAGCAACTGATCCTCTCTAATCATAGAATCTTAGAATGGTTTGGGTAGGAAGGAACCTTAAAGATCATTTATTTCCAACCCCCTCTGCCATGGCAGGGACATCTTCCACTACACCAGATTGCTCAAAGCCCCATCCAGCCTGGCCTTGAACACTTCCAGAGATGGGGCAAGTATTACTTGGCAGGTTCCCTTGAAAATAATTTTTTTTACTTTTACTTTCACAGAGCTGTATCTCGTGCACTTTTGATCAAACCAAACTTTAAAATCCAGCAATGCAAATACTATCCAACCCCTCAACCATGGCTATGTCTACACTGTTAAGTAGCATGTCCTCATGTCACTACCAGGTACATTTTCTTGTTGACTACATTGCATGAATTTGGGTTCAATTTGAAGTTTTCTTTTGTGATACACCATCTCACTGACTTAAAAACAAAGCCTGGATTCTATTCAGGTGACGATTTACTTTTAAAAAGCAACTGTCTGAAGTTCCTTATGTTTTTCTGTCCCACACAAGTAACATATATTCACAGTTCCTTGTGGCAATGATGTAGTAATACTGTGGGCTGCAGCACAGCCTTCATAATTTTTATAAAGCCCAAAAATAAACCCAAAAAAAAATGCAAAATGCGCCTACATAAGTACAGAATGGCAATTCCAACTTAACAGTAAAAAAGGCATGACGCAAAGCCTAGAGGAGATTTAGATTGGAAGTAGAAACACAGTCGGAACACAGAATAGTCTTTTCTGTGACTTTGAAAGCACAAATTATTGTCTGGAGTTCATGTATTCATCAGTATCAGTGTAACCAGTACCTAGTGACTCATATTTTACTCAGTGAGATATGTGATAAGAAGATTGATTTTAGCTTTTAAAATATTGTTTGATACATAAGCAGAAATTTACAACATTGGAAATCTACTAATATTCCTTAAGAAATGAAGTTGGTGAACTCCGGAAATTCATCTAAATCATGATTTGGGGTAAATATTGCTTATTTGGGATCCTTGTCAAGCAATTTTGTAACTAAAGCTTGTAGAGGTGAGCCCACAAAATTTAATTCATATACTGTTGAAAATATGAGACTTTATCTGCAACTAAGTTCAAATAGGTAAGCAAAGGAAATGTACCAATGTGAGAAATTAAGTTAAAATAAGTCATCAACCACTTATAACATTTGTCCAAGAATCCCAGTGAAATCACAGAACAAAGGAGCAGTGCAGGTTCAAAAACTATGCAAATAAAATTGTATTCTGTTCCCAATAAATTTAATGACTCTTCAACTAGTTACAAAGGAATCAGGATTAGACCTTTCATCATTAAATAGCTATTGAGCCAGAGAGCAAGAGTGCTGACAACATTATATTTCTTTTTAAAGAGGTGCTAAAGATGATCCAAGAAATTACTGCCTGGTATGTTTTATCATGGTGTTAGAAAAAAACGTTCTCACACAAAACAAAACAAAACAAAACAAAACCAAACACTCATTAATGGAGGAGTCATAAACCACCTAGACAAACCTAATACATTAGGGAAAAACTAGTAATGACTTTTGAAAGGTGAATTATACCTACTAGAATTCTTTAAGGACTCCTGCAAAATAGTGTAGAGAAACATATGTATTTAGTTTGATATAGTTCTATCTAAACAAGCTTGATCCTCTATAAAGTGAAAATATACAATTATAATTCTAGTCTATTGGAAAGGCCTTGTACATGGAAACATTTGAGGTAAAATAAAGAATAGCCAGGATTAGAGAATCTTTCTACATAAACAGATTACATAAAGTCTTCATGACTACTGTTATATAAGTCCTAATCTGGCATTGCTACACATCAGGCCTTGAAAGGATGAAAGCATAGGCAAATCTGCATATGCAATTTAATTTTTCTAAGATTTAATAATAGGCACTTTCCTATGCATTTAGAAAAATCAGGATGTCAAACCTCTGTGTACATGCCTCTTCAAATTTCGACTTGCTTAATTCTTCAGATGCATTTACAATTTCATGCAGCCATACCTTGAAAGTTATTTTTGAAAACTTGGTCTTAAGATCAAATTCTGCTATTGGATTTTTTTTCCCCAAAGGTAATGTTATTTGTTATTAGTTTAGGGAAAAAAAAGGCAAATATTTTGCATAAAATTTTGTTTCTTTTCTTCATTTCTTATTCAACCATTCATCATTAATCCTGTTTATTCAAGTAACCATTGAATACAACCCTACATAAAAGTTTTAATAGTTCAAAATACTTGAAAATAAATGAGAAAATTTTGATTAGGCATTTAACATTGCATGACTGTGGTAATTTGTTAACTGAAGTATGCTATTATTTATGGTACATTAGACGTGTAGATTACCACATATATTGCACATTTAAGAATAGAAAATATAGACTACAAATGGCCCATTTCAAAATAATTACAGTAATGCTCAGAGTATATAAATTGCACTGAAGTGAATGATCTCTGATTTGTATGCATTTATGTGTTGTAGATATATTTAATAATTCTAGTGATGCACAAAATTTGAAGCACCATAAAATGTTTGGAATGCTAAACTTGAGAGATCATTCAGAAGTTATTTCCTCTAAATACGTGACAATTTATAATTTAATATTTTTCTTCAACTCTTCCCTCCTTTTTAGCTAAGTAAAATAATGCACATATCTGTTTGTTTGCTGAGGATTTTCCTTTACACTGTCCCATCCATTACTGCATACACCTTATTAGTCTAAGGCTGTGCTTAATTTAGGCAACTGTTGAATACGATTTGCAGGTGCTACACTGAAAAAAAGCGTGGTGACCTTCCATAAAATTAATCTACTGCATTTATTCAGTAATTTTTTGTTCAATCTATGTTTCAAAATTTGCCATTCCTTCTTCAACAAGCACCTAGGTACATTATGATTCACATTAACAGGAGTCTTGAGAACAAAATAGGAGGACATTCTCAGATTGAGAGTACCAGCCACAGATGTTTCCTTGCTTAATTCAAACTATACCAGAATTGCTGAGTTTCAAAGCATGCTGCATGAAGCAGATTAAAAATTATATCCTTCAAAGTCATCATTTGTATATATGTAAACATCTGATGAATGTCTTCCATCTGCTAAATATATTATTCTGTAAGAAAAGAAATTGGAAATTCCTGGCAAATATCTTGCTGAGCATTCTTACAGCTCTATTATCCTTGAGCTGCTTTAAAATAAACAGTAAATATGCTCTACAGAAAGAACTTAGAGAAATGGGGAAAGAGTACAACAGTGGTTAAAAAGTAAGGAGAAAAATTCATTTTCCATTCCTGAATCCCCTATGTATAGATTGTAGCTTAGGACCTCAGTGTACACAAAGACCAAATTTTCCTCACATAAAAACACTATGAATTCAATCCTCATCTATGATGTTCCATTGCAGCTGAGGTCTTCATAATTTTTTTTTCTTCAATGCAGTTATGATAGAGATTGAAAAATAGATCTCAATGGAAACTGCTTTGTCTCAGTCTATTCCTCTCTGCAGCAGTCCCATTTTGAAGTCTGGTAACACAGCAGTAATCTTCAGTTCATTTAAATTTCACTACCAAACAGAAAAATTGGTATAGGAACCTCATCATCATATGTGGTGTCTTCATTTAGTAAATAGATCCTTTGTAATGTCCTGTCACTGAGTCACAGAATCACAGAATCAACTAGGTTAGAAAAGACCTTTGAGATCATCAAGTCCAACCCTACACCTAACACCACCTTGTCGACTAGACCATGGCACTAAGTGCCACATCCAGTCTCTTCTTAAACACCTTCAGGGACAGCGACTCCACCACCTCCCTGGTCAGCCCATTCCAATGTCTGACCACTCTTTCTATGTAAAGACTTTCTTCCTAATGTCTAACTTAAACCTCCCCTGGAACAGCTTAAGACTGTGCCCTCTTGTCCTACTGCTGGTTGCCTGGGAGAAGAGACCGACGCCCACCTGGCTACAACCTCCTTTCAGGTAGTTGTAGAGAGTGATGAGGTCTCCCCTGATCCTCCTCCTCTCCAGGCTAAACAGCCCCAGCTCCCTCAGCTGCTCTTCACAGGACTTGTTTTTGAGTCCCTTCACCAGCCTAGTTGCCCTTCTTTGAACACTCTCCAGCACCTCAATATCCTTCTTGAACTGAGGGGCCCAAAACTGGACACAGTACTCAAGGTGTGGCCTAACTAGTGCTGAGTACAGGGGCAGAATTACTGCCCTGGTCCTGCTGGCCACACTATTCCTGATCCAGGCCAGGGGGCCATTGGCATTCTTGGCCACCTGGACACATTGCTGGCTTGTGTTCAGCTTCCTGTTGATTAGAACCCCCAGGTCCCTCTATGCCTGGTCGCTCTCCAGCCACTCTGTGCACAGAGTACATCTGTCCAAGCCATGGGCTGCCAGCTTTTCCAAGAGTATGCTATGGGAGACAGTGTCAAAGGCTTTGCCGAAATCCAGGTAGTCTACATCCACAGCCTTCCCCTTGTCCCCCAGACGGGTCACCTGCTCATAAAAGGAGATCAGGTTGGTCAGGCAGGAATTCCCCTCCTAAACTCCTGTTGGCTGGGTCTGATCCCCTGTCCATCCTGTAGGTGCTGTGCGATCGCACTTAGGATGATCTGCTCAATAACCTTGCCCAACACCAAGGTCAGGCTGGCAGGCCTGTAGTTTCCTGGATCTTCCTTCCAGCCCTTCTTGTGGATGGGCATTACATTTGCCAACTTCCAATCGTCTGGAACCTCCTCAGTGAGCCAGGACTGGTGATAAATGATGGAGCACAGCTTGGTGAGCTCTCCCACCAGTTCCCTCAGCACCCTAGGATGGATCCTATCTGGTCCCATAGACTTGTGAGGATCCAAGTGGCTCAGCAGGTCACTCACTTCTTCCTTCTGGATAATAGGAGGGCTGTTCAACTCCCCATCACTGTCTACCACCCCAGAAAGTCAGGAAGTTGTTCCTGAGGACAACCTGGCTTCTTGTTGAAAACTGAGGCAAAGAAGGTGTTAAGTACCTCAGCCTTGTCCTTGTCTTTGGTAACTATGTTCCCCTCCACGTCTAACGAAAAATGGAGGTTTTCCTTGCCCTTCCTTTTGCTATTGATGTATTTATAAAAACACTTTTTGTTGTCCTTAACAGAGGTGGTCAGATTGAGGTCAAATTGTGCTTTTGCCTCTCTAATATTCTTTCTACATGACCTAACTACATTCCTAAATACTTCTTGAGTTGCCTGTCCTTTTTTCCAAAGGCAATACACTCTCTTTTTTTCCCTAATTTCCTGTAAAATCTCCCTGTTCAGCCAGACCAGTTGTCTTCCTCACCGGCTCACTTTTTGGCACATAGGGGCAGCCTGCTCCCTCACCTTCAAGATTTCTTTCGTGAAGTATGTCCATCCTTCCTGGACCCCTTTGTTTTCAAGGGCTGTTTCCCAAGGTAGTCTGGGAACCAGCCTCCTGAATAGGCCAAAGTCTGCCCTTCGGAAGTCCAGGGTACAGGTTTTGTTGACACCCTTCCTTACTTCACCGAGTATTTAAAACTCTATCATTTCATGGTCACTGTGCCCCAGACAGCTTTGGATCACCACATCTCCCACCAGATCTTCTCTGTTTGTAAACAGCAGATCTAGTGGGGCCCCACCCCTGGTAGGTTCGTTTACCAGCTGCAACAGGAAATTATCCTCCATACACTCTAGGAATCTCCTAGACTGTCTCTTCTCCATTGTGTTGAGTTCCCAGCAGACACCCAGCAGGTTGAAGTCACCCACAAGAACAAGGGCTGGTGATTTTGAAACCTCTGCCAGCTGCTTGTAGAATAATTCACCACCCTCTTCATCCTGGTTGGGTGGTCTATAACAGACTCCCACAAGGATGTTGGCCTTTTTGGCCTTCCCCCTGTGGATCCACAGGTACTCAACCTTATTGTCACTGACCTCAAGTTCTAGAGAGTCAAGAGACTCCCTAACATACAGAGCCACCCCTCCACCTCTCCTACCTTGCCTATCCCTTCTGAGGAGCTCATAGCCACCCATGGCAGCACTCCAGTCATGCGAGTCATCCCACTACGTTTCCATGATGGCGACTACGTCATAGCTTTCCTGCTGCACGACAACTTCCAGCTCCTCTTGCTTGTTTCCCATAGTGCATGCATTAGTGTACATGCGCTTCAGCTGGGCTGCTGATATCACTCCTAACCCTGGCTTTCCACCCTGAGGCTCTTTTCTGGAGAGCCTGGTTTCCACCCCTTCCCGCTTCAAACCTAGTTTAAAGTTCTCTTGATCAGCCCTGCCAACTTATATGCTAGGTTTCTTTTGCCCTTGCTAGGTAGATGAAGCCCATTCAACTCTAGCAGGCTTGGTACTATAAATTTTGCCCCATGATCCAAAAACCAAAAATTCCACTGGTTGCTGTGGCAGTCTAAAAAACAAAACTACATGATCCCAGCATGAGGTAAAACTGGAATAGTTTATTGAATGTGAGAACACAAATTTTTACTGCAATTTCCAAATAGTTAATTTATCTTCAAATAGGATTACATGGGGGATGGAGGGATTACAGGGGTTCAGATATGGTTTTAACAATCATCTCAAAAAGTCCTTTCTCTAATTCTGCTTGGAGCCAGGTTTAAATCCCAGGGTTGTACATCAACAGGTCTTAGGACAAGGGTCCAGATTCTTCAGATCATGAGATGTTTGTCAGCCCTTGTTTTCCAAGGTTTATGATTCTAATTTACCAAGCTTCCTTTTGCTGAGAGTTGGTTTTTGGCCCCTTCAGGTGGCACCAATCCTTTAGCCACCTATTGATAAAATGGGTTTTCCTACTCCTCATTCATCCGTGCTACTGTAGGAATTGAGGCAAACACCACATGTGCTCCTGTCCCATCAACTAATTGACCCCAAGCTTTAAAGTCCTTTTTAATTGCCCTGGTACCTCTTTTATTGATCTCATCACTGCCAACCTGTACTACCAACAGTGGGTAATAATCAGAGGGCTGAATTAACTCAGGGAGTCTCCTGCTACTATCCCTCAGCCCACACTTTACCAGCTACAGAGCGAGACAAGAATGACCATGGTGTTTTAGCTGACACTCCTTGGATATGTGAAGTAGAGAAGGATAGTTTCTTCTCCTGTTACCCATAATTTATCACTTAACTTCAGAAAAGTTCTATTAATCACAACACATGTAGAGAACAATTGCTGTAATACTCATTGGATTTCAAAATTAACAAAAAATTTAGTCTGAAAGGGACCTCTGGATGTCTTCTAATGCAACCTCCTGCTCGAAGTGTTACTGTATTCACTGTTAGAGAAAGTTGCTCTGGGCCTTACAAACAGGGAATTAGGTTTGTATTCCCTTGGGTAGGGAATTAGGAGGCTTAGCAGTTCTAGTTGCTTCACTGGGCAGCCAGCAATAGCAAGTTCTCAAGAATGAAGAGAAAGAGGTAAAAGGAACATAACCATATCTTTTGTGATGTCAATATCTACTAAGGAAAAGTGCAGAACTATCTTTCCCAAAGCTGTCTGGGAAACATGTTTAAATTTTCAGATACTGTACAAATTATCTACCTTTAGGAATTTTTTAGACACTTAAAGCCAGAGATAGAGAGCCTGGATCCTGGTCTCCCCTATGAATTTATATATTGTATCTGATACACTCTGCCACAATAGAGTGATTCATTAGGATTCAGCCAAGTTACAGTAGCTAATCACCTACAACAAATCATCATGATAACTAGGCATGATTACGATACAGGTGACACGTTCTTGCCATGCTGACAAAATGAGAAGCTGTTAGGTAAACAGGAACCAAGCCAAATGAAGCTAAATTTCTTCACTTAAAAGCCCTCCATCAATCTCATGTCTTGCAAAACATTGGTTTCATTTCTTTTCTTTGTTTTGAAAAACTTGTAATATTGGGGCTTTTTTCCTTCTGAAAGACTAGATTCTTTTTTTTTTCTTTTGAAACATAGTTTCTATGCCTCTGGAAGGTTTAGTTTCTTAAGACAAGTTATACTACAATTAGTGGATATCATGTTGTAAATGAGGTACCACCTGTGGGATTTGAAAGTCAGTAGCTTTCAGAGAAAACTCAGAGAACTATAATTATTCCAATTCTTAGCACATCACACTGAGTCAAGCTCAAGGGTTTATTTTGTAGCCAAATGGTAACATTTTTCTTATTAATGAGAAAAGCATTTTAACCTGTTGAAAAAGAGTATTTCTGGAAATCTCAAAACTTTTACTTGAAAGCACTAGGAAGACACCTCAGTTTGTGTAACTTCGCTTATGTTACTGTATGCTGTTGTTTTCTTTATTTTATTCTATTATGAAAGGGAAAACTTATTATCTCTGTAGATTTTTATTCTAGAAACAACAAAAGTAGACACAGATGTAGCAGAAAGATATAGAAGCAGCAAATCAACAGGTAGAATCTCTCAATAAGTAAAAATCCTTTGGTTTGACAGAGGAAAAAGCTGCCAATGAAGTTAAATAAAAATAATTGTATTCAGAAATTACATGGTGGCAATCTATTGGAAGATTATAGATGCTTTCTAAATTTTCCTGAACTTTGTATTGTTTTAAAAGATGAGATTCAAATTTTATTTTCTTTATTCAACCTAACCTTAGTCCCTCAATATTTAAAATTAGAGGATCGGTGCTATGTTTCTAGCCCCCTGTACAAGATATATTTTTCTGAGGAGTCAAAGAGGTTTCTTTAATCTTTAGGTTATAGAAATTGTAAGTTTTCAGCTTTGAAAGTGTAAGTTTTGGACATTTGTAAACCAAAATGAAAGTTGGCAAAGTGAAGCATTTCAAAAAAATCAGTCTTCTGTGCCATGAACGGCCACTTTGATCAGTCAGGTACATTTCTTTAGAAAGTACGATGACAAATTTAAGATAAAATTAAGTACATGCTGCTTGAGAAATAATTGATTATTAGCCATAGAGACTTGAAAGGAGGCATACAGGCATCATTAGAAATTTCACTTTGAGAAAGGCCCTCTTTAAGTACTGGAAGACTGCTACTAGGTGTCCCCCAAGCCTTTTATTCTCCAAGCTGAGCAACCCAAACTCTCAGCCTGTCTTCACAGGAGATCTGCTCCAGCCCTCCAATCATCTTTGTGGCCTCCTCTGTTCTTGCTTCTTGAGGTCCATGTCTTTCTTGTGCTGAGGACCCCAGAGCTGGACACAGTACTCCAGGTAGGGTCTCAAAGAGCAGAGTAGAGGGGGAGAATCACCTCCTTTTACCTGCTGTCTCACTTCTTCTGGTGCAGCCCAGGATATGGTCTGCAAGTGCACATTGCTGGGTCACGCCAAGGTTGTCATCCACCAACATCCCCAAGTCCTTCTCCACAGGGCTGCCCTCAATCCATTCTCCACTCAGCTTGTATTTGCGCTTAGGATTGTCCTGTTCAGGACCTTGCATTTGGCTTTGTTGAACTCATGAGGTTTGCACAGGCCCACATCTCAAGGCTGTCAAGGGTCCCTCTGAATGTCATCCTTTCCCTCTAGCACATCATAGTCATGTGTTCACATCGCCTACAAAGATGTTAAACAGATCAGGTTCCAGTACCGACTCCCAAGGAATGCCACTCATCACTGGTCTCCACTTGGATATCAAGCCACTGATTGCAACTCTTTGAGTGTGACCATGCAGCCAGTTCCTTATCCACTGAGTGATCCATCTGTCAAATCCATGTCGCTCCAGTTTAGACATGAAGATGTCATGAGGAACAGTGCCGAATGCTTTGCACATGTGAAGGGAGATGACAACCATTGATCTTCCCCTATCCACCACCCCATCACAGAGGGTCACCAAATTTCTTACACATTATTTGCCCTTAATGAAGCCATTTTTGCTGTCACCAACCACCTCCTTATTTTCCATATTCCTTAGCACAGTTTACAGGAGGCTCTGTTCCATGACCTCGCTGGGACAGAGACGAGATTGACGGGCCTGTAGATCTTCTCTTTGTCCCTTTTCAAAAATGGAGGTTAAGTTTCCCCTTTTCCAGTCAGTGGGATTTCCACTGCACTGCCATGACTTTTCAAATAAGATTGATAGTGGTAGTTCATCTGCCAGTTCACTTAGGACCCACAGATGCATCTCAACAGGTCTCGTGAACTTGTGCTCCTTCAGGTTCCTTAGATAGTCTCAAATCTGATTCTCTTTTAAAGAGAGTGGTCCTTTTTTCTCCTAGGCTCTGCCTTTCCTTCTACAGGGACTGGCTGGAGAAGACTGAGGCATAATAGTTGAATACCTCAGCCTTCTCCACGTCCCAAGTAGCCAGGTTTCTCATTTATTTCTCAAGATGGCCCACATTTTCCCTAGTCTTCCTTTTATCACCAGTGTACCTATAGAAGCTTTTCTTGTGGCCCTTGATAACCCTGGAAAGATTTATTTCAGTTAGGGCTTTGGCTTTCCTAACCTGACTCCTGGCTGCTCAGAAAATTTTTTTGTATTCCTCCCACGCTACTTGTCCTTGCTTCCATTCTCTCTTGGCTTCCTTTTTGTTTGAGTTTGTCCAGAAGCACCTTTACACTTTGTTGGGATGCATTGCTCCTGAGGTTGGAGGAGGTGATCTTTGAATATTAAAAAGCATTCTTGGACCACTCTTCCCTCTAGGGGCTTTATCCCTGAGGAGGCCCCTAAAGTCCAGAGTAGTGAGCTTCCTGTGCACCCCACCTTGCTGCCCTACAGATCTTGAAGTTATGTGTCCATAACCTGGGATATTTACTGATTTTTAGTCTTTCCATGATCATTAGTTTATTAGCATTAAACATTTTTATTGTAGTGTTTGTTTTTCATAGTTGTGTAGAACAAGACAAAAGAAGAATTTTGTCATAAAAGGTCTAGAATTGCAAATATATTAAGCTGCATCCAAAAACACAAGTCATACATTTGGTAGTTTCTGATCTAAATAACAAAAAGAAAAAGGTTAGAACCATTAAAAAGCAACATTTAATTTGATTCCTTCTCCTTGGATAAATATTAAATTCTCTATATGCCTAATGCCAATACATAATATTTTGAAAATCAGATTTTGCAATATCTGAAATAGGAGCTATAACTAGACAAATTGCCAGGCTATGATATTCACAAGAGATTATTTTAACAGTTTGTTTTCCATTTTTAGTCTTTGCTTGAGAGCCAGTTGTCCTGGCTATTTAATTTTCAACATCACATCACTTTCTCAAGACATCAGAGGAGCATCCATTTCTACCCTCTACCTTTACTGCATTTGTATATTCTTTGCTTTGCATTCCTAAAGGAGATACCTGTGTAAGTTTTGGAAGAAATTGAAGACATCTACTGACAGTCTTATCACAGTAAAGGAAAATTTGCAATTCCAAAAGTACTCTGCATAATTTTTATTTATATAAATCATAAGAGAACTACACATTGATAAATTGAAGGACAACTGTATTAGGGAGGAGGTGGAGGTTCGAGGATATACTGAAGCTTGAAACCATGACACCGTTGAAAGCTTAAGAAAAACCAAGATTTATTACCAAGAGGGTGGCCAACAAAACAAACAAACCCAAAAGGGAGGAAGGAGGAGAGAAATAAGCCCCAGTTACCCAGCTGTTGCCCATAAAGTTATCTTACCGACCTAGTGTGCCTATAATTACCCATAGCAGAAGCAACATCCTCGGAGAGTCAGTAAGTTCACAAAACTGGCAGGCGTCCCCGCCGAAAGGCAACGTTGTCCTTGATGTGAAGTTAACTCCCCTCCAAGAAAGCACTATCTGCTTTTATACAATTAACTGAGTGACCACAACCTCCCAGGTGTGGCCAGCACCGCCCAGCCAGAGGCCCTCAGTCCCACCTCCCGGTTATGTAAGTGCATCTCTTCTGCGCATGCGTGAGGACTTTGGAAATCCCCTCACACAGGCACAGTATGTTTTGAGGGTCTTTCTTAATTGAGTCTGGGGGCGAGCCTTCCTCCCCTCCTCATCAGAATCTCCTTCAAATGCCCTTGGCGGACAACTGGCCAATCACAGAATACCAATTAAAACAGTTTATACAAGAAGCTCTCTTCAAGGACAACTTTCCCCTTTATCAGTGCTTGTTTTCCCATAACTTGGCAGGGAAAGAGCAAAACTTTCACAGGTGGCAGGGCCAAACACAGACCAAAAGTATCAGCATAAATTCACCCTGGTACAACAACAATTAGGTTGAAAGAAAATATGCATTTTATACATGTAAATCGTAGTACACAATCATATAATAAGATCAATTATGCAATTTATATAATATCTCAAGGGACCCCTGGTGGCCTAGTGGTTAGCATGCAGGACTCTCACCGCTGCGACCCAGGTTCGATTCCTCGGTCCCCTGGGCAGATGGAGCCCGTTAGCCCTGTGAGGCCATCCATCTATGAGAAGGTCACTCTAAACAAACCTACGTCCTGAGGACCTCACTGCCATTGTCCAAGCTTGCTTGGCCCCGGCAGATGAACCTTAGGATTAAAGGGTGGGCTCAGTTCAGCGCAGGCTGTGTCTCACCTAAAAAATCCATTGCGCAGACTGGAAAGGTAAAAGACCTTTCCCAAAATTTTTGTTCGCAAAGACTGGCCATTATATTATTATAATATCTCAAACATTTAAGCTGGGTGCTTTCAAAACAGCACTGATGTTCCCCTTTGCAAATGAAATTCAGTATTCTGCCCTAGGCCTAGGTTGAGAATCATTGCCTTGAGGCACAGATTGAAAGTTCTGGTTTTAACTTTAATTGTACCAAAGCAAGCTCTCCGGTATCTTTCTAGGCTCTGACTTGTGTTGTGACAGTCAGAGCTGGCGCTAATCTTATTGTTAATGTCAAAGACCAAGCATGACAGCAGCAGACAAGATAGGCTCTAGTGAATGACAGGGTAATCAGACTGGAATAAAACTTGTTCATCCATAAAGGATCACGCTGTGGGAAATCAGTATCAGCATGTCCACATGTTTACTTGTTTTTTCATTCTGATGGCAGTTAGATCATTTAACAGCATATTTCTTTGTCAAAGATTATTTGAAATTCATGTTATTCTAACACTGTAAACCTAAAGGGATACAAATCATTAAGTCTGCCTGTATTATCAGTATTGAACATTTTAAGATATAGTGAACATTCTTCTGTGAAAATAATTACAGATATAATTTTAAAATTAGTTATAATAAATGTCCTAGTCCTGCAATATTCCCTTTCAGTCATCATTCCCTGTCATAATAGGTCATCATGCACTTTTAATAGTCAAATTCTTGGAAAAAAAAAAGAAAAAGAAAAGAATTTGAGAATAATTTCTACTACAGCAAAACTATGACATGCTAGCCAATTTTTGAATGTGAATTCAGAACTAAAGTGGAGTAATAATATATATGGGCCTGTAGCCCTTAACACAAGGGCAGTAGCAAGGGTTAAGATTTACAAGTACAGTTAAACTTCTAACACTTTTTGTTGGATATATTTAAAATTTCCAGATTCTGTTCCTGACCTCTGCATTTATTCTCTTGGATAGTATCTTAAAGATTTCTGAATATAAATAACTTACAAGACACTTCAAGTTTATAGGCAATCTGGATATTTAAGTTTTTGGAGGGAGAGGATGACACAAAGTTATTTGCTTATGGCATGATGCAGTAGTATGCATCAAGTGAGCTGGTGGTAATCAGAACAATAAAAAAAGATCTTAGCATTCTGATTAATTCACATTTATATATAGCCCTGTGGTGGTGGTTGGGTTTGCTTTTTTTTTTTAAATAGCCAATAAACTACTTTTCATAATATGTGACATTAATTAGAGGAAAATAAATAAATAAGGTAAATAAGAGCACATTCCTCTTTGGGAAAATGAAAAGACAAATGAGTTTGTTCCAAAGAACGCTAAAATATTTAGTTTCTCATAAAACTAGTTCGAAACCCAAACAGTTGGGTTTTTCATGGTTTTTTTAAATAAAGAAGAAGGACTGGGTAACACTATTAACCATAGACACTATGCCAGGCAAGTTTATTAGCTAATTTTTGATTGTTTTTTCGTTAACATAACTACCCTTGTTTCATTATAATCACGCTTTAATCCAAAGAAAGGTAGTGTTAATATTGTGTTTTCAGTGTGGCCTTCAGCAATATCCACAAACACCTTTTGGATATACAAGCAAGCCTGTCTGACAATAGAAGAGAGTTGAAAGCAGACTTTTGGTCTCCAATTGCCACCTCGACATCATCTGTGATAGTGTCTTCATGACACTGCACCGAGTTCTGTGTCAACCACAATACAGTAATAGCACTGATATTCTTTGACTACAAAGATCTTGCAATGTTCCCTTTTTGATACACAAAGAGAGGATACTGTCTTCCTCTGTCTATTCCTCGTGCCTGGCAATGATTAATGTGATTCTAGCTCAGTGGGACATTTTACTCTGGTGTCTAACTTTAGACGAGAAAGATGAGGAGAATAAGGTCAAGGTAAGACCATCAGAATTCTTGCTGATGTACAAGTCTCCTTGAATGGGATTCAAGAATGCTTTTGAAGCACCACAGTGTGATTCTATTTTCAAACTGATCTGTCATACAGCCTCAGATGAACTATGCCAATTTTGATTTTCTAGCAAGATCTAGTTTTTCTTTCTTTTAACTACACACTTAGTACTCTTTTTCCACAAGACAGATTTTCAAGTCTTGGTGCTGTTGGCAACAACAATAAAATATAATAGTTATGCATTTCTAAGCAAAAGTAAAATTCCAGATGAAACGAGTTTTATATAAAACTTTGGCTCAGGAAGTTCTGATTTTAGATTTTGAGTACAATCTGAGTGCAAAATTCTCACTATGTCGAATACAGGTCCAACACTTAACACCATTTCTTAAATCTCATCTTCATCAGTTGTATTTTTGCCTTCATGTAAGGTATTTTAATAAACCATATGTTTTCTCACAGGTAACTATCTCTACTATTATTATTTTCAGTTTCAAAAAAGCTTTTTTGGATACCAACAGCCAACAATAAATATATTTCATAAAACTCAAATCATTCAAGTTGTTCAAGCCAATGAAATAATCTCCTACTAACTTTTGGGTGCTGACTAGTAATAATAGTTTTGAGATACTGTAGTTGGACTTTGAGTGAGATAAGTAACCAGCTGCTGGCAAAATAGTGGCTGATCCAATGCTAATCCAAACATATTTTAACTCTAACAGAAGAACAGGTGTTCATTTATAATAAATCAATTTTCTCAGTATTTCCAGGTGAATAAAAACTAAATGCTTAAAAGCAATATAGTAAAGGTTAGGTCTCAAATGTAGTCAATCAGAAGAATGTAATCCAAGCATAAGTAATAGCCAAAACCTCAAGTGAATCATTACCTGATTCACTCAAGTGAACCTTTTCACCAAGAAAGGCTGTACAAACTGCATGTTATTGTAGAATTCAATGTACTTAATTTACTTCCTATTAATTTTCAGGAAACATTTTAGCTCTCCAAAATGCTATAATTTCTGACTATAGCCTCCCAGACAACCCATGCTCTTAAACACTTAAATTGAAAAAGCAGAATTTTAGTTTGTTTTATTGCATTGACAACTAAAGCTTAATATGGAATAGGATTCTAGAAGAATTAGAGGATATAAGTTTCTAGATTTTGCCTGATTTCAGAAGACATCAAAAATTGGACTTTAGAGAAAAAGTCACAAAAAGAAATACCTCACAAGAAGGAAAAAAAATGAAAGAAAGAAGCAGAACATAAAACATTTCAGGTTATGTGAATACATTTTGAGAAATCAAGCTTAACATGGGGAATGAATGAGGGTTAAATTCGACATGAGTTCAGTTTGGCATAGCCACTGAGGGATACATGTTGTGTTTTAACACTCAAAATATACAATCTAGAAAGTAATAGGAATCTTGGACCTTTTGTTTGCTCAACTTTTAATGAGTATCCCCTTTGTACAATTACAAGGTTATAGTCATCAACTAAGGAATAGAAATATCAAATTCTTATTACTGGACCAAGATGATTCTGTCTGAGATGTATCCATCCATGCAGTGTACTCTATGAACAAATATGTTTTAATTAGCAAGTTGACAATCAGTGTTAGTTTTTATGTGTATCTGCTTAGTTTTTCAAATACAATCATCCTACTACCTGGCTGAGTCAGGCTATTTGATTACTTTATTTAATTTCAGTATCAAATAGTAAATTTACAGAAGGATTTCTCTATTTGAATTTGTTTGGGAGGGCTATTTTTCATTAATTGACTTCAACTGCGTGTAATCAACTTTGTTTAAAAAAAGGAGTTCAAAAGAACAGATTAAACAATAAATATGCAAAATCTAAAATAAATGGCATCTGTGAAGCAGATTTAATTTCTGTACTTCAAAATGTGCCATACTGTAATTACAAAGATTTAGGCAAATTTAACTACTTTGTGTAAACTCAATAAGGCAAATCCAATAGTGTTTCATTTATTTTAAGTTAATTATGCTATGTAATACATTTTGACTTTGCAGGCAGCACTGGCAGTGCTCAAGCTGTTTCTGAAACTTCAAATTAAATTTTTGGTTGTACTCAAGATACAAAGTAGGACAAAATGTTGTTAACAAAAGAATTGTTAAAAGGAACTGAGCCTTACAATTTATTCCTTCTTTTCTTTAAGGCAAATGCATGAAATGTATATATATATAAAATGCATCGTTTTCTTGAAACTATAGTAAACTTTAAGCACACCATTTTTCACCAACTTGCTCAAGAAGGGGAAAGACATATTTAGATAATTAAAACATTGCAGGAGCAATATTTATACCTGCTATATACATTAACTAATAGTCTGGAATAATTTTCTGTCTTCAATTCCATTTCACATATTTCATGTCATTGTCAGAAACAAGAAAAGAAACACTTCTCGCTCTAAGACTTTGAGGCTTACTGGGTGACAAAATAAATTTTTAAATTTCTCTTTGGAGAAAATTAAGGTCAGTTTCTATAATACAAGTGTTCAACATTGAAAATTATTAATTTTGAAGTGTAGGCATATACGTGTGTAAAGCCTCAGACTCGCTTGCCGAGTTCCTTAAAAGGGGATTTGGATTTTTTTATATCCTGAGGGAGCACAAGGGAAAAATGTAGCGGGACCTCTGCTTAGAAATAGGATTCAGCTTGAGATTCAAATACCTACACTCCAGTTATAAACATAAATTGTCATTTTAGACCCTCCAAGACGTACAAAATATTGCAAATGGCTGGCAAGCTATGACACAACCCTTCAGATCATCATTTGGATCATGAATGCATCAGCACTTTCTAGTGAGGTGAGATATTCCAGGACACCCAAAGCCACAGTAAATGTCTAATGTTTAAGAAACTGAAGCCCCTTCCTCATTGATACATTCACTCTACAGAGCAATTCAGCTCACCAAATGTCTTCTCTAGGATGGGATTAATATGTTTTTAATTCATTAACTGTACTGAATGGCCCTTTTTCTTTACTAGCATGAGTTTGGACACTTAGCTGTTTTATATATAGTTATAAAAAGAAAAAAACATGGATTGCTTAAAGACATTTTGGTTTAAATTGTGAAGTTTATGTGCAACATAAGTAAGTATACTTCAGAGAACCTCAGTACAGTCATACTTGAAAAGCTTAGGCCCTTGGCCATGAGACACAAAAGGAACAAAAGCCTTTTGGTAAGAAGTCCCTGACCTATTCTTCCCTTTTTTCAGTACTCATAGAAGTTATTCTTAAACTGCATGTAATAGTATTGGATAGATATTACCATAAAACAAGCAAACAAACAAGGTATGGCATTAGACATTGTACTTTATGACTATTATTTCAGAATATGCAAAGACCCCCATGATCTCAGTCCTTACAAACATTTGCACATATCCATTGGAATTAGTAGAAAAACTCAGGGTATGAAAGAAAAGTACAAGCACAGATGTTTTCAGGAAATTAACACTATTCCATATGCTATTTATGCTCACTCTGTACTTTTATAATCCCTTGAATACTGGGTATTAGATGGAGAGAAATAGGAAACATCATTGTGAGGAGACAGAACACTTTGACATTGAGATGGTAGTAACTTGTCAAGCAAAGATATTTAAAAGTTCCACAGGTTCCCCAAGCTCTCTCCTCAAGACAAGACAAAAACTTTCTACAGATATAAAGATATTCAAAGCAGTAAAGATGAAAGTGACTGAAGAGATAAACATATTGAATTATAGTATTGAACACTGAAGAAAATACCATTATACTGTTTTACGTATTACTACTACAGCTATATATTAAATACTTGCACATTTTTGGTCCTCACATCTCAAGGGACATTTGGAAGGACTATATAAGCTTATTGGAAAAGTAATAAAAATACCATAGACTACGGAAAAAATACACTGTATAAGGGGCTACTGACAGATGGAGACAAATCTTGAAAATACAGAGGGAAATGGTGAAGGTTTTTAAAAATATACGTACCATCAAAAAAACCAAACTAGGAAATAATCACTATATGGATCTGGCTGAGCTGGAGTTCATTTCCCCACAGTAGCCCTCCCAGTGTTGTACTTTGCATTGGTAGCTAGAAGGGTGTTGATAACACACCGGTGTTTTGGCTACTGCTGAGCACAGCATCAGCACTGTAACATTCCTTCCTCAATCGAGGGCAAGATCCTAGGAGGGGACCCAAGTAGGCCAGCTGACCCAAACTGACCAAAGGGATATTCCATACCATATAACATCAGCTCAGATATAAAAAGCTAAGGCAAGGAGCAGAAAGGTAGGTGTTCATTGTCTCCAATGGCTGCCTGCTCAGAAACCGTCACACGTGCTGAAGCCCTGCTGCTCAGGAGTGGCCAATCATCACTACTCGTGGGAAGTAGAGAATAAACCCTGCTATCTTTTGCTTCTGCACATGCAAGCTTCGCTTTGCTTTTTGCTTTACATAAACTGCCTTATCCCAACCCACAAGTTCTTTTTTTCCACCTTACTCTCTCCCTGTCCTACTGGAAAGGGGAGTGATACAGCAGCTGGATGGGCACCTGGCATCCAGCCAAGGTCAACCCACCACAATCACTTATTCTCGAAAATATGACTACTATTGTTCATGAAGTAGGGTAAGATATAGTCTGTTCAAAAACAGGCTAAGAGAGGTTTTCCCTCGTGTATTGTAAGAACTGTGGAGTACATTGCCATAGGAAGTTCTGAAAGCAGTTTACACAAATGATAAAGCAATCAGATACATTTACAGAAAA